>NC_059115.1:24840070-25043004 GCF_020740685.1 Jaculus jaculus
ACAAACACAGGAAAGCTGAAATAACTTCTTGCACTCTATCTGATCACAATAGCATGAAACTACATGTCAATAGCAAGAAAAGCTATAGGGCATGCACAAAATCAAGGAAACTAAGCAATATATTACGGTATCAGACAGCTTCAGGTTTGCTTAGATGAACTTCCCAGCCAGGCTCAATTATGGAGGAAGGGATATTAAAGTTTACAGATCCAGGGTAAGTTCCAAAATGGTATAAAAAGCTGGCCTGCCTTCACAGGTCCAATCAGAGAGAGAGAAGCACAAGCCAAAAGCCACACAGCACAGCACACTTCAGGAACTCCAGCTAGGCACACTTTGCATATCTTTAGATTGAAATCTCAAATCCATCACTACACCTTAAGATCTGCTCAGTGACACTGTCTCCAGCCAGGTGGCTGCACATGCAAATTACAAGCTAATAAAACGCTGAAGATATTGGGAGCCATCTATTCAAACTACCACATTCTGCCCCAATACAATAGCATTAACCTACAAATCAATAGCAAGAAAAGCTATAGAGCATACCAAAATCATGGAAACTAAACAATACACTACTAAATGATGAATGTGTCAATGAAGAAATCAAGAAGGAAATCAAAAAATTCATAGAATCAAATGATAATGAGAACATAACATACCAAAACCTTTGGGACATGATGAAGGCAGGCCTAAGGGGAAACTTACAGCTTGAGGTGCCTATATTAAGAAATTGGAAAGATTGCAAGTAGCCAACTTAATGCTTCACCTTGATGCCTTGGGAAAAGAAGAAGGCAAACCAAAAATCAGTAGACAGGAAGAAATAATAAAGGTTGAGGCAGATTTAATAAAATAGAAACCAAAAACCAACCCAAAGAATCAATGAAACAGAGTTGGCTCTTTGAAAGGATAAACAAGATTGATAAACCCTTAGCAAATCTGACCAAAAGAAAGAGAGAAGAAATACAAATTGATGAAATTAGAGATTAAAAAGGCACTATTAAAACAGATACCAGAGGGCTGGAGAGATGGCTTAGTGGTTAAGCGCTTGCCTGTGAAGCCTAAGGACCCCGGTTCGAGGCTCGGTTCCTCAGGTCCCATGTAAGCCAGATGCACAAGGGGGCGCACGCGTCTGGAGTTCGTTTGCAGAGGCTGGAAGCCCTGGCGCGCCCATTCTCTCTCCCTCCCTCTATCTGTCTTTCTCTCTGTGTCTGTCTCTCTCAAATAAATAAATAAATAAATAAAAATTTAAAAATAAAAAAAAACAGATACCAGAGAAATTAAATGTGTGTATATATATATATGTATATATATATATATATATATATATATACACACACACACACATATATATATATACACATATATATATATGGACATATAAGAACACTAAGTTTGAAATTCTATAAGAGATGATTTCTTTGATTTATATGACCTACCAAAATTAAATCAAATAAGGTTAACCACTTAAGTATATGTATTACAAGTATGGATATCCAAGCAATTGTTAAAAAAAAAAAAATCTCTCAACTAAAAAAAGTCCAGGCCCAAATGGATTCACTGGTGAATTTTACCAGACCTCCATGGAAGAACTAACACCAATGCTTCTCAAACTTTTCCATAAAATAGAAAAGGAAGGAATCCTACTGAACTCCTTCTATGAAGCCAGCATCACCCTGATACCAAAACCAGACAAAGACAGAACCAAAAAAAAAGAAAGAAAGAAAATTATAGACCAATCTCCCTCATGAACATATGCAAAAATTCTTAATGAAATTTTGGCAAACAGAATACAACAACATATCAAAAATATCATTCACCCCAACCAAGTATGCTTTATTTCAGAGCTGTATGAATGGTTCAACATATACAAATTGATAAATGTTATATATTACATAAATGGACTGAAGGAGGAAAATCACATGATCATCTCATTAGATGCAGAAAAAGAATCTGATAAAATCCAATATTCTTGCATAATAAAATTTATACAGAAACTTAGAATAGAAGGAACATATCTCAATATAATACATGCTATTTATGACAAACCCACAGCCAACATAATACCAAATAAAGAAAAACTTGAAGCTTTTCCACTAAAATAAGGATCAAGACTTGGGTGTCCACTGTCCCTACTTTTATTTAATATAGTACTGGAAGTCTTAGCCATTAGAAAAATGGAAAGTAAAACTACTTTGAGATTCTATCTCACTCCTCTCAGAATGGCTACCATCATGAAAAGAAATGACAGTAAATGCTGGTGAGGATGCAGAAAAAGAGGAAACCTTCTACACTGTTGGTGGGAATGCAATCTGGTCAAACCATTGTGGAAATTGGTATGGAGGTTCCTTAGACAGCTAAAAACAGATTTACCATATGACCCAACTATACCACTCTTAAGGATATATCCTAAGACTCATCTCACTACCTTAGAGATACTTGCTCAACCATGTTCATTGCCTCTATTCACAATAGCTAGGAAATGGAACCAGACTAGCTGTCCTTCAACTGATGAGTGGATAATGAAGATGTGGCACATTTATACAATGGAATTCCATTCAGCAGTAAAGAAAAATGAAATTATGAAATTCACAAGAGGATAGATAGACCTTGGAAGGATTATACTTAGTGAGGTAATCCAGGCCCAGAAAACTAAATATCATATGTTCTTTCTCATATCTCATACAAAGGATTAGATTTCTATGTGAACAGGAATAAAACTCAGTAGCAAAGGCCAGTAACCTAGAAAGGGGACATAAAGGGAATAGAAAGGGAGGGAGGGAGAACTTAATAGAATGGTATTGCATATATGTAAATAGAAGAACAGATTAATGGGGATGAAAAGACCTAAGTGAGGTCACTGAAGAGATTGATTATTCAGGACAGATGGGGGGGGGGAGGGCTAATCAAAATCTAAGAGGATATAAATAAGTCATGTGGAAATCTACTTGTTTGGACAAATGAACACCCAGAAGCCATAGATTGTTACTAGAGAAATTTCAGTTCCAGGGTGGGATACCTTCCAGTGACTTGTTGGCAAGGGAGGTCCCTGATACCTCTAAAACATTACAGGCCATTGCCAAAGCTCTTGGTTTCCCACTAGGAATAGATTGTAAGGCCCTATTGATGAAGACTCCCAATACTTGAGTTGCAAGGTCACTGAGAAATCCTTCTGGAGCTGAGCTGAAAATTTCCTCCATGTAGACCATTTGACAGAAAGCTGGTAAAAGATTTATTGCATAAAGTTCAATGGGAGAGAGAAAAATAGCTAGTGGAGATACTCAACAATGGACACTGCCAGCCTTAAATTTTGCCTGCCATGCCAAATGAGCCAGTGGGGGCAATAATGGCATATGTGTTATGGGGGAAACCAACTGCTCTCTAATTGGACTGGCAGTCCACTCCATGGGTGAGAATACATGCCTGATTGTTAAAACCTATGAAAGCGGTACTCATGAGACTTAGAGGTGTAATGTTTGCTAGTGTCTGCCTAAATGTATATCAAACTGCTCAGTAAGCACTTCTCTTAATGTTCATACCCATATGTTAATGCTACTCTTACTTTTGGTTAGAGAAGCTTCTCTTTTCAGATAATGGTGACCTTGGGATGACTAAGAAGACACCATGGTGCCAAGAAAATATGACAGAGGAGTGCTCAGCCCTAAAATATCTCTCTCATATCTTCTAAGGCTCAGGGACCATTGTGGAAGAGGTAGTAGAAAGGATGTAAGAGCCAAAGAAAGGGTAGGACTCTTTACACTGTAATCCTCCAAACACAAAATGGCATGGATATCCATGACTTCACAGTGCCTGACACTACCTAAACAAGACCATCATAATAGGAGGAAAAGATGATGATGTCATAATAAAAGAGAGACTGATTACAATGGGGAAGAGGTATGATGGAGAGTGGAGTTGCAAAAGGGAAAGTGGGGGGAGGGAGGGAAGTATCATGGTAGCTGTCAATTAAAAATAATTTAATAAATATAATAAAAAGAGGTGGAGAGCCTTTGAAGAACAATAACAACAAAAAGAACTGGAAGGAACACTATTATTAATAACTACTTTCCTCATTGGCATTCCTCTTAAGCCCTGAAAGAGTTCAAGACAATCCCAATTCAGAGCATCCTAAGCTGAGAATAAACTAGGACTACCATGTCCACCATACACATGTAAAGATAAGAAAAATTATTCTTGGTAAATTGACAAAAACAGAAATTTCCATTGTGATGTCCTGTGTAATCACAAATACCTATTTCAGTTATGTGACTTTTTAATTTAGGAACTTGTGTGTACCTAGACATATCCGTGAGCAGCAGAACTAAAATATGCTGCACTGACTAACCATTTTGGCATGTGGAAAGTGGGAAGGGAAGCAAAGAACATCCTAGACAACTTGAAAGAGTTTCAACAGAAGACTCAGAAAAAGAGACGCAGGAGGGCTGGACAGATGGCTTAGCTATTAAGTGCTTGCCTGTGAAACCTAAGGACCCCAGTTCAAGGCTCGATTCCCCAGGACCCACGTTAGCCAGATGCACAAGGGGGCTCATGTGTCTGGAGTTTGTTTGTAGTGGCTGGAGGCCCTGGCATGCCCGTTCTCTCCCTCTCTCTCTCTCTCTCCTTCTCTCTGTGTGTCTGTCACTCTCAAATAAATAAATAAATATAAACAATTAAAAAAATTAAAAAAAGAGACACAGGAAATGCTTCCTTGACAGTTAACTGAACTCAGCAGTTAGGACTACTCAGCAATAATGTAAGAAGGAACATGCTGTGTTACTCTCAGGCAGATACCAGCAATGAGAATACAAAGAGGCCTTGGAGTAAGAATACAAAGTGGGCTTGGAGGTGCTTTGTGCACACTAGACGGCACACACAATGATAGGTAAGTACTCTCTTCCCAAAATTCTTCCAGCTTTTCTTTTGAATGCTTTTGCACACTTATATCAAAAGAAACTCAAAATGAGCATGAGACATGAGCAGTGTACAACCATTTCCCTGCCCCATGATTCCTCTCTTGTCCTTTCCCTGATCATAAGCACAGGTGCCTTAACCAGGAAGGAGATACACTTGGGCATGCATATGCAGCCATAGGTGAAGCCAGGTCCCAAAGTAGAAATCAAACCCTATTGAAAATCTCCAATGATGTTCACTGATAACCAGCCAAACCTGACTCCCTTTGTGTGTGTGTGTGTGTGTGTGTGTGTGAGAGAGAGAGAGAGAGAGAGAGAGAGAGAGAGAGAGAGAGAGAGAACACATAATGCAGAGGATGATCTGTGTAGTTGTAGCAGAGTGCTTGGGAGTCAGGAGACTGTTGGGTACCATCTATCCTATTGATCATTACGTCCATATTTGTCACTAGGGCCATGTGAAAGAGGCCAATGCACCACCAAAAATGGCAGGAGAAGATTGTCAGCTGACAAGTATAGATGAAACCATGGGCTGGGTATCCATGTGTCCCCACCCAGGTCTCCACCAACTCCTGTCCTGGATGTGTGTGTGTATGAATGTCCAAAGAACCTCAAAAGGAGCATGAGACACCCACCCAAAAAGAAAACCATCAGTCATCACGAGTTTCTCTTTTTTGTGTGTGGTGAGATGTATTTTCTCTTCCTCAACAAGACAGATAACCACCAGTGTTTTCCCAGGTCTCCAATAATTCTTTTTGTGGAAGTGTGAGGGTGTGATTATACCATGGAATGAGCATGAGACAAGGAGAGGTTTGCTCACCACCATTTTCCTATATGTGAGACTCCTTTCTTGTTTCTGCCCTACATAGAGGGTGTTTGTGCTTAAGTGTGAAGAATGAAGAGGATATCTGAGTAATTCTAGTGCAGTACTTGCAAGTCAATAGAGAGTTTAGTACAATTTCCCCTATTGAACAATTTACTTGGCTGGGCATGGTGGCGCATGCCTTTAATCCCAGCACTTGGGAGGCAGAGGTAGGAGGGTCGCTGTGAGTTCAAGGCCACCCTGAAACTACAGAGTTAATTCCAGGTCAGCCTGGACCATAGTGAGACCCTACCTAGAAAAACCAAAAAAATAAAAAAAATTAAAAAATCAAAAAAAGAACAATTTACTTATATTCCTCCCTAGGGCCATGTGGAATTCAGCAAGGCTCCCTGCCAGCTGGAGAAAAAGCCCAGCCAACAGCATTTAACAAGTGCTCTTATAGATGGTGCCTCAAACCGGGTATCCAACCATCTTCTCCCATGTTTCCAACAGTTTTTATGGTGTATGTTCATTCTTTTCCTTCCTCACCTGGTTATGTTGTTCTGGCTTCAGTGTGAATATTAAAGAGGTTTATCTATGTAGTTGATGCAGAGTGCTGGGGATTAGAGGGATGGTGTGCTACAATGCCCCTGAATAAATGTTCCATCCTTACTCACTGGAAGAGCTATGTGGGTGTGTCCAAAGTTCCTTGCCAGTTGGCTGGTTCCAGTGAGTGCCTAGATAACATCACAGACCATGTAACCAACTACCCCCTCCAAAGTTTCCACCTACTCTTCTCCTGGATGTGTGTGGATGTAAAGGTCTTGGGAATGTGTCAGACAGAGCAAGAGTCAAAGATCAGTGTATTTCACCACCATTTTTTTTAATGTTGTCACATTCTCTTGATCCTCCCCACAAGACAGATTATTTTATAGAACAACACACACCCTTAGGGAAATTGGCTTTATATGACTATCTGGGTTTTGTTGTTGTTGTTGTTGTTTATTTATTTATTTAAGAGCCACAGACAGAGAGAGAAAGAAGCAGAGAGAGAAACACAGAGAGAATGGGCACAACAGCGCCTCCGGCCACTGCAAATGAACTCCAGACATGTGCACCCCCTTGTGCATCTGGCTAACGTGGGTCCTGGAGAATTGAGCCTTGAACCAGGGTCCTTAGGCTTCACAGGCAAGCATTTAACCACTAAGCCATCTCTCCAGCCCTATCTGTTTGTTTTAATCCCCACAACTGCATACTTTGTGCTGATTTTTATTGATTGTGTAAATTGCTTGGTTGAAGTTTAGGATTTACTTGTAAATTATTCTACCCAGTCCACTAGAATACTTGCTTAGCAAGCAAACTCAACACCTAGGACTACTTCTGTGACTGGATTGGGGGACAGGAGCTACAAGTGGCACCTTGAACTCATATCCTGAGGGTATATAGAGGTGGATTGCCATGTCTTGGAACACTGCACGTAAGTAGAAAACCCAAGCATCAAATCAATTCAGGATGCAAAAGTTGCTACATAATAATACAAGAAACTCAAAGAATCAAGACAATACAGTCCCACCAAAAATTACAAACCCATCAGAAATGATCACTAATGAGACTGTTTGAGATGAGATGGCTGACAAAGATTTTAAGAAAATGATGGTATCTATGCTCAAAGAAATCAGAGAAGAAATGAAGGGCATCAAAGAAGAAAACCAAGGAATTAAAGAAGAAAATAAACTTATGAAAGAAAACACAGGAAACCAGCTGAATGAAATAAGGAGGTCATTACAAGACACAAGTAAGGAAAAAGAAATACTGAAGAAAAGCCAGGCTGAAATCCCAGCTCTAAAGAATAAATCAATGAAATAAAAAACTGTGGAAAGTCTTACCAGTAGAATGGATAAAGGAGAGAACAGAATATCTAAACTAGAAGACAAGGTGGCAGGTCCAATACAGTCCAAGAAAGAGAAAGAAAAGCTAGTAGCAAGGTATGAATGGTAATTTCCAGATACCCAGGACACTATGAAAAGATCAAACATAAGAACTCAGGGTATAATAGAAGAATAATTCCAATCCAGAGGAGTAGTAGGTGTTTCCAACAAAATCATACAAGAAAAAGTTCTCCAAATTGGGAAAGCAATGCTAATGCAGATAAAAGAAGCTTTTAGAACACCAAACAGAGAAAACCTGGAAAGAGCATTTCCTTGCCATGTTATAATTAAACTACTAAACATGCAAAACAAAGAAAATATATTTAAAATAGTTAGAGAGAAAAAGCAAATCACCTACAAAGGCAAGACCATCAGAATAACTGCAGAATTGCAGACTACTCAATACAAACTTTAAAAGCCAGAAGGGCTTGGAATGATGTATTCCAAGTACTAAAAGATACCAACTGTCAACCAAGATTACTTTATCCTGCAAAGCTATCTATCCAAATTGATGGAGAAATAAGGACATTCCACCAAAAAAAAAAAAAAAAAAAAAAAAAAAAAAAAAAAAAAAACAGGCCAAAGGAATTTATGACAACTAAAGCAGTTCTACAGAAAATACTGGAAGGAATTCATAATGCTGAAGAGAAAGCAAAACACACACAGGAAGAAATAGGAAAAAAATAAACCACCTCAAATAGCAGTTAAAACAAATGAGTAAAGGGAAAACAGTAAACAGTACAAAATAAGAAGAATGGTGAGAATAAATACATACCTTTCAATAATAACTCTTAATATCAGCGGCCTCAATGCACCAAACAAAAGACACAGGCTTGCAGCTTAGCATAAAAGGCAGGATCCTGCCACTTGTTGCCTCCAGGAAACTATTCTCTCAACAAAAATAGACACTGTTTTAGGGTGAAAGGATGGAAAACAGTATTTCAAGCCAATGGGCCTAGGAAACAAGCAGTGGTTGCTATCCTAATATCTGACAGGATAGACTTCATACCAACATTAATGAGGAAAGATAAAGAAGGTCATTTTATACAAATGAAAGGAATACTCCAACAGGATATTACAATCCTAAACATATATGCACCTAACATGGGAGATCCCAGTTTCATCAAACAAACACTAGTAGACTTAAGGTCACAGATGGCTTCAAACACAATTGTAGTGGGTGGCTTCAATACCATACTCTCGTCAATTGACAGGTTTTCCTGGCAAAAAAATAAACAGAGAAACATCTGAATTAAATGAATTCATGGAACAAATGGACCTAACATACCTACAGAACATTCCATCAAAATGCTGCAAAATAAAATTTTTCTCAGCAGCACATGGAACATTCTCTAAAATAGAGCATATATTAGGACACAAAGCAAATCTTAACAAATACAGGAAAATTGAAATAATACCTTGCACTCTATCAATCACAATGGGATTAAACTATAAATCAGCAGCACAAATATCTTTTATGATGCTATTTTATTTCATTTAACTTATTAGCTCTAGGGTTTTCCCTGTTTTAGTTGTGTTTTGGGGACCTGTGGGTATTTGATTTACTTTATAGTCTGTGTGTGTGATCCTTTGCCATTGCAAGGGCAGCATGCCTTTCAAGGCACATGCTTCTGTGTCTTCTTCCTTGACTTCCCAGCCATTATTGTTGGACACTTTATTGTCGGGAGCCATAGAGCAAAAGCCTCTCCATTTTGCCTGGGCCTGCTCATAAACTGACTCATTACTCAGAAAGCTGGTCCATCCAGCTTTCTGCTAGGTATTTCTGGAACTGGTCAGCAGACTACTTACAGAATCTTATCTTTTGCAAAAAGCCAGTTTATGGTCAGGATGTGAAACCTGGTGCAGTCAGGATGTTAAGCCAGTTGGGCAAGATTAGATGAACACCTAATTACATCCCCTCTAGGTTTCCTGACAACTCCTTGCCCTGACCACGTCCCCTTCCCCCTATAACTCTATATAAACCTACATGTAAGAATAAACTCTCGAGGCTGTGACAAATGTCTAGCATGGTCTCCTTCTTGTGTCTGTTTGCCTACTTTCATGCAGGTTGATTTTCACCTCGCTTCTTTGACTCCCTGCTGGCCGGGGTGGGGGGGGGGGGGAGACAAATGGCGCCCGAATGTGAGACCTGAGGTACGAAGAAAGACCTGAACGTCGCTGGAGTGGACCGCCGTCCCAGCCATTAGACCGCCACCCCACTGGAGGGGTGAGTGAAGGTCTGCACAGAGGTCACTACAGGCAATTCACCTGTAAAACAGACCTGCACCGCGATCGACGCAGAAAAGCCCGCCTGCGAAACTGATCTGTTTGAGGTAAGTGACAAATTTTAGGCAATGAAAGTAAAGACTATTGAGTCATTTTGTTTTTTTCAAGGGACAAGAACTGCGGGACTTCCTTTTTGCACTTCTTTTCCTCCTTTTAATTTTGGTTGGTGCCATTGTGTGGAATTGCAACATAGCGACAGGGCAACTGAAGCCTCTTGGCCAGGGCTACCCTCTGGCATTGGCAGAAGGCCCCTAGCTCCCTGTGCGAATCCCGACAGCCCGTTTGGGTGTTGGCAAAGACCTCCTATCTAGCCTCTCTTCCTATCAACAAAACTGGGTACGCAACAGCCAGTAAATGCTCTTAGAGCGGCTGCCAGCTCTTAACATTGCGGTCAGGCCCACCGGGAAACCCCCCGTGCCAGTTCTCTGACCGGGAATGTTGCCCTCTGGTCTTGCCATTTCTCCTCTTTCCTTTTCTATCATGGGACAGACCCTAAGTAAGCATAAATTGTTGAAAGGCTTAAAACTTCCCTCAAGGCATAAGGAATACAGGTTAAAGAAAAAAAAAATTAGCAAAGAGTAAAAAGGAGCTGATTGTCATAGTAAAAGATATTTTAAAAACACAAGAAATTGAGATTGCTTCAAGTTCTTTAAGCATATTTTTTAATTTTATCAGGAGATTTGTTCTTTTTATGTGTGTGTATATGTGTATATGTGTGCTCATTGTGCTTGCTAGTCGTGTCATGTTTGTGACTGTTTGTAACTAAAGAGATGAGATGGACGCAGGTGACATTCCTTTCTCTTCTAGAGAACGATTTCAAGGAAATCAAAGACCTAAGCATAGAAATTAAAAAGGAAAAGTTAAATGTCTTTTAAGGAGTGAATTTGCCAGATATTTGTTCTAGGTCAAGTTCACCTTACATAGAGGATCATTAAAAACAACAAAACTTCCTCTAAAGAGGTAACTTATAATTTGTCAGATATTTTTTAAAAGCTCGTAATGTCCTGTTACTTAAAAGGAGGAGGTAACTGACCTGACTTCTAGGCCAGCCTGCCTCAAGATAACAACAGTATTGGCCTTAATTTAGTGTCTTATTGATATTAATGATATAAAATTTTGTTAGACCACTCACTTGTTAGTGAGTAATAGGATTAATTTGGTGTAATTTTTTAATAGCCTTATAAGAAAGATAATCGCTTCTTGGCCTTTTGGCTAAGAATCACATGTAGTATCTATTCTTATCAGTTTAACATCTGATACATCCGCTATCCGAGGACAATATATTAAATGGATTTTTGGAGCTTGGAGTTGGAATAGGAGCTTACTCCGTCCACTCCACGCATCCACCTGGTATTGCAGTACTTCCAGGAACGGTTTACCCCCTCGGGGGAATAAATAAAAAAAGAGAGAGAGAAAAGATAATTAATGATGGGGTGAGATGAATTGATTGAAGGAACTGGAAAAGAATTTTTCAATGTTGGGACATAGAATTCTCATTAAAAATGCTTTTTGAATGGTACTGAGAATGTTAAAGTATGTGGATAAAGATGTGCGTATGTAGGAAAGAATTTTCAGGCTAAACCTAAATGCCATGCCTAAAGTTAGAGATTCTTCAACTGTTTACAGACTCTTAAGGATACTCTAAAAGTTTTATATAGGGACATAGTCTTAATCTAAATTCACCTTACATTAGACACAGGTGATGCCTATGTTAGGCGGGTCACAAAGTCATAAGTACAGATGTAATTGGAGGTTTAACCAGGTTAAACATACACAAGAGTCTACCACCTTGTGTTTTACGAATGGGTAAATTTGCTATGTAAAAAGAAACAACTTCGGAATAGAAAAGAAATGTCAGGATGCTTATCTCTCTGCTCTGTAATTTCATTTTGCTCTTGCTTTCCAACATATGCTACTTAAATTCATGGAAAGCTGGACTCTAAAAAAAAAAAAAACAAACAAAAAAAACAGGTGGAACCCTTTTATCTCAAACCCCATGCAAGTTTAAGCCATGTGTCCCCCAGACTCTGACTAGAGACAAAAATGGCCAATTGTCTCTGGCAAGGAAAAAGGAATACAGCATATAACTGTGGTTCTCTTTAGTTCATCTCTTATGAACACCTAAAGTCACATCTGTTAGATAAAGTCTCTCACTAGACAAAATGTTAAATAGATAAACTGAGTGTTATGATAAGGCCTCACTCATTAACAGGTCACTGATGCTAATTTGTTATGATTTAAGGGTTATAAAACTGGCTTTAAGACTCTCAGTAAAGTAAATTAGGTTCCTCTTTTCGTCAAGGTTTTAACTATTCTAAAGATAAAGGCTCACATAGAAATGGTTAATTTCGAAAGGTGAAGTACTCATACCTAAAGACATTGTGACTTTATAGATAGCTTCTGTCTTATTTATGCTAATTTTATTGAATGGTCACAACTAGGTTTAATCACTTAGGTTTAAGTGATTTTAATTTCAGTAATAATAACTTTCATCTTCCTTGGATTTGTTGGGATAGCTTACTTAAACTTTATCAAATTCAAGTCATGGGTAAAACATAAAATTGTTTTATGTTTATAAAAATTTCTGTGGTACATAAAAATCAATAGCTATCAAGTTTAAGCCAAAATCATTGGTTGTCAAATAATGCTTTTTCTTTCAAAAAAAATTTTTATCAAGGGTTATATTAATATTTAGCTAGCTATTTTGGCTCAGGAAAAACCAAATTCTACTCTATTGTATGTAAAGTAACTGTCTCAATTTTTGCATCTTAAGTTCAGTGCTTATAACAAAATTAACTCTTAAGACATATTCCCTACTTTAGGGTACAGCCTTGTGCTCAAACAATGGTTCTCATCTAATATATATATAATTCAAGCTCCATGGTTCTGTTTCCAATGTTTTCTGGGTAATTTGTACCCACACAGGTGTCTGAACTAATCAAAGATGTTTTCACACAGGTGCTAAGACCTTATACTGTCTTACTTGTTCTTTTCTGATAAATTCTAGGTTAAATTAGTTAAGTTTATAAATCAATTGGTTCTGTTTTCAAGACTGGTAACAGGTTCTTCCTATATTTATAAATGTTAGATATTTAAAATGTGAGATGTGCCTACTTCCTATGCCTCAGATATATGGCTTATGCTGCCACAGTACAACAAAATTTTTTAAAGATAGGACAAAATGATTTTAGAAGCCCTTTGCTATTCTTTAACTAAGTCTATTTCAGTAATCAAATGTGCTCTATATGTACATACATCCAGGCTGATGTAACTTCCTTTCTGATTGTGTTATTCACCTATATATAAGCCAAAGCTAACTGGAATCAGTAAAGTAAAAAGTGTCAATACTTTGGCCTGTACTCCCATGTCATGAGGCCACTGGAGATGATGGGACACTTCTACACTGGCCCCCCTGGTAAGTCACCTGTCTTCCTGACCAGGGAGGATATGGAGACCCAAACAAAATTGGTGTACATTCTAAAACAGGAGAGTCATAATTGAGGAACAATCGGCCCTCCTGACTTCCCAAAGAAGGGAAAATTACTTGGCCAGCATGGCCCTGACTCATCCTAACAGGCAAGACACAAGTAAACTATGCGGCTACTCCTGATTCCCTAACGTCTCTTTGGAGAGCCATTAATGACCTCTAAAATTAATCCTTAATTAACTTTTGGGTATCTGCATGGTCTTTAACACTCAGAGAGAAATCTGTAACCAAAGATTAAAAAAAAAATACCTTAAATGTATAAATGGCCCTTAACTTCTGAAATTAGCTACAACCACGATGTTAGTACAGGAACAACTTGCTGCAGGCCATATTGGACCTACCACCTCTCCTTGGAATACTCCTATCTTTGTATTGCTCCAGGACCTTAGAGAAATTAATAAGGCCATGGGACCTATGGGGGCCCTGCAACCAGGCCTCCCCACTCCAGTAGCAATTCCTGCAGGACATTGTGAAATCATTATTGACCTAAAGGATTGCTTTTTTTTTTTTTACAATTCCCTTACACTCCTCGTCAGTATTTTACATTTAGCTTACCTGTGGTAAATTTTAGAGGCCCTAAAGATAGTGGAGGCTACGATTCTGAGCCAAAGAGTCACTTTTATCTCTTATAAAAAGCCTCTTCTCCTGGTCATTTGTGCCACTGACTTTACACCCACTGGGGTGTTCTGGCAGGAGGGGCCCCCCTTCTGGGTCCATTTACCCTCCAAAAGTTAAAAACGGGGGATTTATATCCTATAAAAGGCTCTCCAAGAAATATCCTTCATCATGCACTGTTTGTCCTAAGCTTTTTAACTCTTGACGCTCAAGGAAAGTCAGCAGCTGATCGCTTTTAGCACACAAATACAAAAAATACCTTTGCCAAAGCCATGTGGAAAGATCCTTTAACTTTAAAATGGAATGGCCCAGACCCAGTACTCATTTGGGGCCAAGGATCAGTATGTTTGTCTGACCAGAGAGACTTGTAAAACAAGCTGATGATCCTCCAGTGACATCTTACATATCCAGGGAAGAAACACTTCCCTGAGAGAATCTCCCCTTTTTTCCCTAACAGGACAAAACTGGAAGGACCTCTACTTATCTTAATCCTCTCACTCACAATCGGACCCATTATTATAATTAAAATCATGTCTTTTATATGTCAACAGATTAAAGCCATTAAGGTGCAGCCTTTACAGGTCCATTATCACAGACTGGAGCTGGCGGATCGAGGCGTTGCCACTGAAGACCTACCACCTGCAGCTGTCACTCTCCCTTGATCTTACACTCTGTACACATTTTCTATACTTCGTACATTCTGTACTCATTTACTATACTGTGTACATTCTGTACTCATTTACTATACTGCTGTCCTCTACACCTCTGCTATTGCTGCGGTCTACCTGCCTTGGCCAAATAACTACCCCTCCTACGGGAGCTGCATGAGGATCCAGACCTATACATGTCAGCTCACAATGAAGTGAGTGTGATATGGGTACCAACATGGGTGCGAGGCAAAGCACTGCAGGGGAAGGTCCTTATCTGACTGCTTCTGGATTCCCTGAGAGGTATACCTGGCTTGCATGGAGGTTGGTACCATAACTGTTATCACTAAGGCCGTGACTTGCTCTCTGGCCACATAGGCCCTGCCTCCCCTCCCCAAAAGGTCCCAAGGGCCAAAGATTGTGGGAAGAAGACATCCCATGGGAGGAGTCGGGTCCCTACTCCCCCAGATGGTTAATACCCACCGCTGCAAAGCAGGCCTCCCCTGAGGAGATGTTGGGAGCTATGAATCAAACATGGGCCATGTTAACAGAAACCGCCATATAGCAAGTTAAGTTTCTACTTCCTCACCTAATACAAAGACTGCCATATACCAAGTTAAGTTTCTACTTCCTCACCTAATATTCAACTACCAGGGGATACCAGGGGATAGTATGCTTGGCTGAATACTCCCTCATCCTGCCAGTAGCTGATGAAGAAACAAAGGCATTGCAGCCCACCGCTGAATAGCGGGCCTCCCCCTCTTTTGTATAAAAGAAGGGAGGAGATGTTGGGAGCCATAGAGCAAAAGCCTCTCCATTTTGCCTGGGCCTGCTCATAAACTGACTCATTACTCAGAAAGCTGGTCCATCCAGCTTTCTGTTAGGTACTTCTGGAACTGGTCAGCAGACTACTTACAGAATCTTATCTTTTGCAAAAGGCCAGTTTATGGTCAGGATGTGAAACCTGGTGCAGTCAGGATGTTAAGCCAGTTGGGCAAGATTAGATGAACACCTAATTACATCCCCTCTAGGTTTCCTGACAACTCCTTGCCCTGGCCACGTCCCCTTCCCCCTACAACTCCTTGCCCTGACCATGTCCCCTTCCCCCTATAACCCTATATAAACCTACATGTAAGAATAAACTCTCGAGGCCATGACAAACATCTAGCATGGTCTCCTTCTTGAGTCTGTTTGCCTACTTTCATTCAGGTTGATTTTCACCTTGCTTCTTTGTTCGATTCCCCACTGGCCGGGGCACTTTATTTTTCCATATATTTTAGGCATTACAGTGCTTTGTTGCAATTTTTGTTTCAGGAGTAATTTTGTTTTAAATAACTTTCATTTTTGTAATATTTTGATTAACTTATTTGAAATAGAGAGAGACAGAGACAGAGACAGAGTGGATATGGACACAACAGGGCCTTCAGCAACTTCAAATGAACTCCAGGCACATGTGACACTTTGTGGGTCTGGCTCTATGTGGGTGCTGGGGAATCCCATCCAGGATATTAATCTTTACAAGCAAGCACCTTTAACTGCTGAGCCATCACTCCAGTGCTTTTAAATAACTTTTACACCAACTGCTTTTCTGTGCCAACAAATGTACTCTATCAGAGCTCCCGTTCCTTGTGAAAATCTTTGTTATTAACCAGTATTTCCCTTGGGTCTAAATGGTATTCAGAGATTTGTCTTATAATGCTCATCAACAAGCCATGATTCTTTCAGATTTTGTGCATATGAAAATGCCTGTAGTTTGCCTTTGATTTTAGAAGATATTTCTTAAATACTCCCCTCCCTTTCTATACCCTTTATATCCCTTTTCTAGGATACTGGCCTCTGTTACTGAGTTTTGTTACAACTCACATAGAAGTTCAATCATTTGTAGCTAGGATCCACATATGAGAAAGAACATGTGATATTTGGCTTTCTGGGCCTACGTTACCTCACTAAGCATAATCCTTTCCAAATCCATCCATTTTCCTGAAAATTCCATAATTTCATTTTTCTTTACTGCTGAGTAGAACTCCATTGTATTAATGTGCCACATCTTTATTATCCACTCATCAGTTGAGGGACATCTAGGCTGGTTCCATTCCTAACTATTGTGAATAGAGCGGCAATAAACATGGTTGAGCAAGTATCTCTAAGGTAGTGAGATGAGTCCTTAGGATATATGCCTAGGAGTGGTATATCTGGGTCATGTGGTAAATCTATTTTTAGCTGTCTCAGGAACCACCACACTGATTTCCACAATGGTTGGACCAGATTGCATTCCCACCAACAGTGTAGAAGGGTTCCTCTTTTTCTGCATCCTCACCATAATTTATTGTCATTTTTTTTCATGATAGTAGCCATTCTGACAGGAGTGAGATGGAATCTGCTCCAAAGGCGGCAGTATATGCACGATACTGAAACCCTATGATGGGGGCGTCATGAGCCCTAGGGCTGTATGTCTACTGGTGTCTGGTTAACTGCTTATACCATGCCCGGTAAGCACTTCTCTTAATGTTCATACCCATGTATTAGGGCTACTCTCACTTTTGATTAAAGAAGTTTCTCTTTTCAGATGGTGGTGACCTCGAGGTAATTCATAAGGCACCATAGTGCTGAAAAGTGACAGGAGTGTTCAGCGCTAAAACATCTCTGTCACACCTTCCAAGGCTCAGGGTCCATTGCAGAAGAGGTGACAGAAAGAATGTAAGAGCCAAAGGAAGGGTACCACTCCTTACAATGCAACTGTCCTGACACAAAATGACTTGTATATCCATGACCTCACAGTGCCTGACACTACCTACACAAAACCATCATAGGAGGAAAGGATGATGACATCAAAATAAAAGAAAGACTGATTAAGAGGGGAAAGGAGTATGACAGAGCATGGAGTTGCAAAGGGGAAAATATGTGTGGGGGGTGGGAATTACCATGGTTTATTATCTATAATTATGGAAGCTGTCAATAAAAAAGAAAAAATATTTCTACTGATCAATTTATAAAAAAGTTTTTCTTTTTTTCTTTCTTCACTTGAAGACATTCCGTAGTCTTCTCATTTGTTCTGACTTAGCAAGAATTCCTGCGTCAATTCTTTGGCCTTCTTTTACAATGCATTGTACAAGTTTGGTACTTTTTGGTTTTTAAGGCAGGATCAGCATTTGAGCCCAGGCTTTACTCAGTACCAATCTCATGTGTCAGTTCCCATCATGAGGACACTGACACTAAGACTGAGCTAAACAACTTATAGGAAGAAGGACTGATTTGGGCTCATAGATTCAGAGGTGACAGTCCAAAGTCAGCTGACACTATTGCTCTTAGCTTCAGCCTTCTGGTGTGGCAGAAAGAACATTAGGGCAGTGAGTATGTGACACAGCAAAGAGCCACACTTCATGGCAGCCTTGAAACAGAGAAAGGGGGAACAAATTATACCCTTCAATAGCATACTTCTTCCAACTAGGCCTTATCTCCTAGTTTTTACCATCTCCCAATGATATGTCAAATCAGGACTCCATGAGTGGATTAAGGAATTGGTGAGGCCAGAACCTCATGGTGTGGTCACTTCCCCAAGGCCTCAGCTCTGAACACTGTGTTAGTGACCACAGCATTAACACCTTAGTTTTGGAAGAAATATCTAAATTGTAACAATCAGGTATTCTAAGAAATCTAGAGATGATATGACATATATAGGAAGATTGACACCGGTTCTACACAAATAGTGTACCATTTGTAAAAGGGATCCAAGCATCCTTGGATTTTCATATCTACAGGGGGCTTTGCAGCCAGTCCCCCTGGATACTGACGGTGACCATATTTGGCTCAATGTTTCCCAGCTGGGCTAGTGATGACAAGCACTATTTCCAGGTGTCTGCATGCCAGCCCTTCCTCTTTCCAGTGCTTCTAGATGGCTCCTTCACTGTCCTTGGTTAGTTTTCTCGTGCATGGGGCCTGCTCATCTCTAAAAGAATGCTCTGAACGTTTTTAGACTGCTCTATCTCTTTCTCTCTTCCTCCCCTTCTGTCCTGGACAGTCATCTACAGCTCATAACATTGTCTGTGCTCTACCTTGGTCCCTGTCCCTGGACCAAAGCCTGGGAACTCTCAAGGCAGTGGGATGGAATGCACCCTGGCCTCATCTTTTCTGTTTCCCATCTCCCAGTTACCATTCACCACATTTTCTGACATCTAGGGTCTCACAGGATAGCTTCCATTTCCTCTGCTCTGCTCATGTTTTAGTATTTGGGTAGGAGGGCAGATCTGTTGACTAGAAGGGTAAGTTTCACAAGTTGTTTGAATTAGGAAAGCAATGGGCCAAGCTTGCCTTGTAGAAAAGTCCCTATTTCTAGAAGTCTTTTCCAGTCTCCTGTCATCTTCTGCATCTGGAACCCTTGGCCTGAGAGAGCTGAGTTTCACAGCCTCTGCACCCTGCCCCAAACCAACCTCTAGATGAGAGGCCAAGCGGTCCTAGGACATGGTCTGGCTGCCTTCTGTCACCTCCCATTCCTGTCTGCAGGTCCCTGTGCTTGGATGAGTAACAGGGAGCCACAGGGCATTACTGAGAGACAGCTTGTGGACCTCATGAGGAGATGTGGTCTGCACATTGGAAAAGCACGTCACTGTCAGTTTCATCCTCTTCCTGAGCCCTGTAAAATCAGTAGGCAAGACTCTTGTTCCCCTCTTCAAAGCTTGGAGATATTGGTTCTCCCTTGGCTGCTAAGGGGTAGAGAGTATGACTCTAGGGCCCCTACCCCTGCCCAAGAACCAGAAGGTCCAGCAGGAAACCCTGGGAACAGTGCTTGCCCCTGTCGCCTTTGCAACCTTCACTGGTGACATTCCTAAGCTGAGGCCAGGGCACTCGCTCAGTGAAACCCCTGGGGACTCTTTGCGTTGGCTGCCTACATGGCCAACATAAAGCTAGTGGATTTGACAGGCATTAGCAAAAGCACCCCACTGGTGGGCATGATTGGGGCTGCAAGAAAGGATACTGTGGGTGCTAATGTTGTTTGGGGTTACACTCAGGCCCGACCAGACAGATACAACAGATCTTTCTAGACAACCACCTGTGGCTCCTTCTGTCCCCACAGAAGACAAGAGTGGAGACAAGGTGCACGCCAGAGTTCTTGGGGTGAGATGGAAAAACTTCCCCACTTCAAATATCTGTGAACCAGGAAATTATGTGGCTTGTCATCCTTGGGCTGTGCTTGGCATTGTGAGGGGGAAGTGCACCTGAATCTATGAATTTTATCATTCCGAACACTAAATTTCTGAATTCCAGGTGGGAGTCCTCTGGCTACTTTTGTAAACATGTACTTAATTCCACGAGTGACATTTTCCCAGCTTGGACTTTTTTTTTATTAGTTATGAACATATTCAGTATGTAAACAGCACATGTTGATACCATCTTTACCATCATCCCTGCCCCCACCCCTGTCTGAAGGGACTCTCCTTGTTGGGGGTGCCAGTTACCCCATGGGGATTTTGGGTTGTGCACTGTGAGGGGTAGCCATCAGTTATGGGAAAGAAACAATGTCTCTGTGCATCGTGTCCTAACATGTGGCTCTAACAATCTTTCTGCCCCCTCTTCCACAAATTTCTCTGAGCCATGTTGGATTCATTTTAAATCTACTTCAGTGATGAGGTCTTGGGAGCCTCTGTGTCTCTGGATGTCTTATTTGGTAGGAGTTGAGTGTCCTTTGTGTCTGTCTCCTTCATCCTTGTGATGATATCAAATTCACCAAGAAAGCAGCACTCTTGCTCCTTTCCCCAGTTTCTCCTTGGTTTCAGCTGGGGCCCTGGTGAAGGGCAATAGGCTGATTCTCTCCTTAGGTTCTGCATCCATCCAAAAAACAGAAGCAGATTCTCCAAAGGAGACTGAAGTCAGCACTGGTTAAATGGGATAACCATTGTTAGTTTAGAGAGAATTTAGTAGGTGTAGGCCTTCTTGCATCCCAAGATTGGTGGGAGCTTGATTTTGGAGAGCAAACTCATTATTTGGATATGATTCTGACTTGTTTCCAATTTCCAGCTATGGGTTCCTTTCCAGTGAGTGGATTGGATTTGTTAGCCAACCCAAGAGCAGTTGGTTTCCCATCATGGCTATGTGCCACGATTGCACCTGGGTGACCATCATGTCAGGTTGTTTTCCCAGCTTAGACTTTAAACATCTTTGGGTTAGAAGATGCTATGGGGACATTTGGGTTTTCTACTCTCTTGGGAAGTAAAGGCAGGCAGCCTTCTCTGAGCTGGGTGTTCTTGGTGTCCTTATAGCCCTCACTTGTGCTCAAGGCCAAGCACATGATCAACACTGTGGTTGTCACATTTGAGGTCCTTGTGTGCTGGGAAGTGCTCTTCTTTCTGAGAGAATCAGCCTTCTCCAGGTTCCACTCCAGGGTACCTAAAGCCACATGGAGAAATGTCTACCTTTCCTGTGTGCCAGACTAGTGCATCACCTGCACACCTCACAAAGAATTGGACCCTTGACACACAAAGTCCCAGGTATTCCAGGGCAGAGCTTTCCCACTAGCTGCCCCTGAGCAGGTCATCCCTGGTTCATTCTTAAGGAAAAGGAATAGGGTAGCATGTTAGCAGTGGGAAGAGCCTTAGACTACAGCATGCCATGTACCCAAGGGGCTTCATGAACCAGGAGGCTCACAGGGGAAGTACCTTAGAGAACAGTGGTCCTTCTAGTGACCTATCCTGCTCTCAGGGCCCTCAGGCATGTGTGTGTTCCTCTTGCTTTGAGAGGATGAGTCACTTTCTGGATGCTCCCAGGCCTCTAAGCCTAGAATCAGGGCTTCACATGAATGGCCCCAATGCCCATGTTTCCCTAAAGTTAGAGAGTATCTTGGGGCTCATCTTGGTATCAGGGAGAGTGTTCAATTGATTGGGTCAGAGATGCCTTGGGACACCCGTGGGAGGCCTTGGAAGCCGCATTTTGAATATGGGAGCAGCTTTATCATCCCTTGGATGTCATCTAGGCTGAGTTAAACAAGGTCACCTTGAGATACTGTGCTCTGGAAGATGTGAAACATGGAAATCAGGGTTTCTCTTTGCAATACCACCAACCAGTGGTGACTGAGCTGTAAACTACTCATGGATCCTCAGTTGCTGTGTTAGTCAGCTTCTTATCACTGTGACAAATGCCCAAGAGAGCTTCTTTAAAAGGAGGAAATGTTTATTTTGGTACAGCCTCAGAGATTTCAGCCATGATCATCCAGTAAACTTCCAAGAGCAGTGGCCCAGACTCTCTGGGGTTGGAGACTGGGCTGAGGAACTCATGGGGCTCCTGTCATATGCCCAGTACACACTTTGGTCTCAGCATTGTTGCTTGTGGTCTGGCTCAGATTACTTCACCTCTATGAGCTTCAGAATTCCTCATTTATGGTATGTGCTGATAAATCCTTCTTGCTGGCTAGATGTCATAGTGGTGGAAAGTGCTATGCAGGCTGCTGGGGTAGCAGAGTCATCAGCAATCTTACCCAGCAGTGGACCATGCAAGTTATACAACTGATCATCCAGACAGGATGTGCCCACTGTACTAGTGGCACAACTGTTAGAGAGGTAACCCACTCTGATTAGCTATGAGGCCTACTCCATGGGGGAAATTCATGACTGGCACTGAAAGCACTCAGGAAGAAGCCCTTTTCTCTCCCTAAAGATATGATCTCTAAGCTTCTACAGTTCATGTATATAACAATTCATACATCATGATGTAGGTAGGTAGTAAGGCTATCTATTCTGGTCCACTGATATAGTTTTGACCATGGGACATGCTTACAATACAAGTGATAAGTATCACTTCTAAGAGCCTACTGAAGCATATGCTATCTGCTTCTCTCTGCCACAAGAATGGCAGAATCACTACAAGAAGGAGCAGGGCATTCCTTTAGCTGGGATGTTAGATGAGGATTCCATGGCTGTCTGCATCTCTCTGTATCACAAAAATGGCAAAATCACTATAGGGAGGGGTGGAGTGCTCCTTTAGCTGGGATCTTGGATGAGGATGGAACAGAGCAGTGCCATAGCCAGCAAGTACCAACATTAACCAAACAGGAATTGTACCTTTGCTCATGTTTCTAAGGCAGAACCCTATAAAGGCTAATTGAAAATAGTAATTTGATAATAATTACCAATACATAGTTAAATTTTAAAACACAAAACTCATAATAAACTCATAATGTAAGCCATGACTTAACAGACATTTTTAAAAGCAATTTTTAAAGACAAAATAGCATCTGTAGTAAAAGAAGCTGACAACATGTAATAGAATTTTCCTTATGATTTCTGGTTTGAATCTTTGGATGACTACTCCAAGTAAGAATCAGCATCTTTTAACAACTGCTCTTCATCATGAAGATATTCTAAAATGACGTCTCCACTATTGTACAGAGGATAGGCCTCCTTAGTGGTCCACGTCTGCAAAGTCTGATCCAAAGGCAAGGTCTCTCCTGAAGTGACGTGACATAACCATAACTTCTTAGCTGTTAACTTGTTATTGTCATTTTTGAGATTGGTCAGAGAAGCTGCAAAGCCTATGACCTTTTCAGTACTCCATCAGTGGCAGAACATGGCTTTTCTCTTCGCTTTGCTCCTCTTAGGTAAGCAAACCTGAAAGTAAATTCTTTCTGTCTGTGACAAAGACTTACCCCTGTCAGCGTGCACCTTCAGCTTCATCAGCCCGACCTTTGCGGCAGTTTCACTGTTCTTGGCATCTTCTGTCATTTACTTGCTGGCCCTCCTGCCTTGGAACCAATGTCTTTGACAAGTTTTGGTGTGGCAGCCACCCGAGGTGTTGGGATCTCCAGTTTTTGACACTCATGATCTGCCTTGATGACGGTGTCTTGGACAAAATTTCCCCTCACAATAAGGACATATGACTGCCACAAACTCCTTTTTAGCACAGTCTTTGAACAAACATGAATAAGATTTGTGTGTATCTATCTTTACTCTCTCATTGACTAGTCACCAAAATATTCCTGAACAACCATCACATCGTACAGAAGAAAACCTTGCTGTTGGCAATGCTGTGCCTGGCAGTGCTGCCTGACTCTGCCATCTTCCCCTAATTGGAGTTTTCTGTTTGAAACAAAGACTCATTCTAGTTCAGGCTGGTATACAGCCTGCAGACTGTGGAGGAGCTGAGGGACCTCACAGGCCTCATTTCCCTGCACACTAGTCACTTTCCAGAGCTTAGCTAACAGCTCCTCCTGGCTGCTGTCCCCTCTGTGACCACCACTGTGTCCATGTGTCCATGCTTGCACACTGCCCCCAGCCTTGCTCTGTATCGCCTGCATCCATGCTCCATGGCTGAGAGCCTTCCTTCTCACTCTCCCTTCACAGACTCTCCAGTGTTCTCAGGAGAAAGGCTGGAGCCCTGCCAGGCCCGGTGACAAGCCTAGACCCATCCATACACAACAATGTAATTGGGTCTTGAGGTGATGTTTCCCAGATTTTGAAAGAAAATGGTCACAAGGTTCTGAAAGAGTTTAGAACAAGCCCAGAGCCACACAGCTGAGAAGAGATAGGACAAGGCTGGACTGGAACCCCCACTGGCTGACCCATGAGCCTGGTCTCTGAGCATCTCCACCTGGCCCCTCCATTCTGTTTATTCATCACTCTGTATTGCTGTCTTAGTGAAGAAATGGTGCAACTAGTGACCAAAGGCCTGACCCCATCACCCTTCCTGTACTTTGCTCTTTTATATTAGCTGGTTCCAAAAATGAAGCAAGATGGAGCCCAACCTGGCTGTGCCTGGAGGTCCCCTCATGTTCAGGTGCTTTCACACATCCCTGTGGAGGAGCTCCCCTTGCGTAGAAGCCACATCCATCCCTTTGGCAGGTCCAGAGTATGCTCAGCCTTGGGATCACCCAGCATCCTCTCTTAGGCATTGGCCACACACTGTTGAGATGATGGGTCTCACTTGGCCACCCCCAGGGTTACACATGGGGAAACTGAGGCCCATCACAAGGAAGTGGCACCTATGATAAGAGAATGTGCACCAAAAGCAAAATAAGAAACAGGCTGTAGACTCCTGGGGAGGGGGAGCTACTTGACTCTGCCTGTCTGTCGTGACATTGGAAATGTCACCATGAACACCTTGGTCTCAGAAACCTTTCTGCTAGTTCTGTACAGACTGGAAGTACCCTTGGAGAGGTGAAGTAGGTAGGGTATCAGGATGCTAAGTTCTCGGCCAAACACATGTTTTATTCACTCATATCTCCATCCATCCTCTCACCCATACCCACCCACCCACCTACATACCCACTTTGTATTAGTCCATTTAACAGTTGCTTTGACCAAATACCTGGTAAGAAACAACTTAAGGAATGAAGAGTTGGTTCATTCCCACCCACAGCTCTAGAGGGCACAGTCCGCCATGGCAGCGAAGGCATGGCAGCAGGGGCAGGCCAGCTGGCCATATTCCATCCGCAGTCAGGAAAAGAGGACAAACAGGAAGTGAGCCCAAGCTTTAAAACCTCCAGACTCACCCCCCAGGGACCCACTTCATCCAGTAAGGCTTCACCTCCTAAGAGTTTCACAGCCTTCCCAAACAGCACCACAGCTTGGGACCAAGTGTGCAGAAGATGAATGTTCCAACCATCCATTCCTTTATCTGTATTTCCATCTACCATGCACTGATCCACCCATACCTTTCTCTTTCCATTTCTGTCTCTCTCTCTCTCTCTCTCTCTCTCTCTCTCTCTCTCTCTCTCTCTCGCCATAATCCATCCATCCTTCTACCCCATCTGTATCTCCATCTATCTTCCATGCATTCACCCACCTCTCCACCCGTCGTCTTCTCTCTCTCTCAAACCACTATCCATCCATGTCCCCTTTTCTCTCTGCCCCACTGAACCTCTATCCAACTACCACTCATCCACCACTTTTCTCTATCTGTATCTCCATCTCTCTTCCACCCAGCCATGTAGCCAACTGTTCACTCATAGCTATTGCTTAATGCTAACTCTGTGACTGCCCCCATGAGATAGAGATGAACAGGCCCATTGGCAGCCTGTTCAGACTCACAGGGCCCTGGAGGCCCAGGTCAGGTTATGTGCGTTTGCTGTGCACTGCAAGAGCTGCAATAAGGGAGCTGTTCACAACTTAGCCTCACAGAGGAGAGCCAGGCAAGCAGAAGGAATGTGCAGACTCTACCCTTGAGGTCTTGTCCACTTCTTGGTACAAACACTGGTTATATGTGCTGCAGTGAAGCCCCTAAGTCCTGCAGCTCAGTGTACCCACCCAACATCTGCAAAGGCAGCTTGAACTAGAGGCCAGCTCCCCACAGTATAGTCACAGACTTCTCTCAGCACGTACCTATACTAAGACATGCTGCATGAGCCGGATATGATGGCTCATAAATGTAAGCTAAGTCCTTGGTGGGCAGAGAAGCAAGATCAGGAGTTCAAGGCCATCCAGTTTGAGGTTTGCTCTTGTAGTCAGGTTCACACTGGTGGCAAAAATCACCTGACCAAGAGCAACTTTTGGGAAAAAGGGCTTTATTTTGGCTTACAGTCTCTAGGGGAAGTTCCAGGATGACAGGGGAAAACAATGGCATTAGCAGAGGGTGTGCATTACTCCCTGGCCAGCATAAGGTGGACAATAGCAAAAGGAGAGTGTGCCAAACACTGGCAAGGGGAAATTGGCCATAATACCCATAAGCCTGCCCCCAACAATACACTGCCTCCAGGAGGCATTAATTCCCAAATCTCCATTAGCTGTGAACCTAGCCTTCAGAACACCTAAGTTTATGGGAGACACCTGAGTCAAACCCACATTCTGCCCCTGGCCCCCAAAAGCTTATAAGCATCTATGATGTGAAGTGCAATGCATTCAACCAATTTTAAAAGTCCCCATAATTTTTTATCAATCCTAATGATGTTCAAACATTCCCATAAGTCCAAGATCTTTTCATTGAGCCATAATACCAAAAAATCTCCTCAAAACTCATAATGGCACAGAATAAACACTCACAATGCAGAAGATGGCATTGGGCATAGCAAAGAAATATTCAACCAATACAAGATTTAACAGGGAAAACATTAAACTTTGTAGTTCCAAGTCCAACAACTCTAGCCAGTGACAAATCTCCAAGTCCACTAATTCTAACCAGTAACAAGACTCTGGAGTTCCAATTCCACCCCTCCAGCTAGGCTACTCACAGACCTGGAAAACTTCATCTAGGGCTGTCAGTTCTCCTTAGCAGCCATCTCATCTTCCTGGCATCTCCAAGGGGTCTCCACAGCAACCCACAGTTCATCCTCATAGGCTCATCTGGTCTCCATGCAGGCATCCAGCAAACCTGCTTCCCACTGCTCATGGCCATTTCCAAACCACAAGACCGTGTCCCAAATTCAATGACCCTTTCTTTCCTGCATTTCTTATACTCCAAAATATCAGGTAGGGTGCCAATTTGTTAATTCAGGGGTGAATAAAGCAGATTTTGAAGAACAGGACACTCCTTGAGCATTCAAGCCCCTTCAAAAGAGTCTACATTCTTCCTGTTGCCCCAGTGCGGGTCAGATGGGCCAATTTCCAAGGTTGTAATCTCATATAATTGCAGTTGAATGAGCAGCAGTTCCCTAGTTTTCTTTCTGTGCCATATCCCTCTGCACACACCAGTCCATTTTTGCACACTACAACCCTGCACTCGTTCTTAGGACATGGGCATAAGCAGCAAGCCTCTCACACAAACTGTTTGTATCCTAGTCCAGAAAAAGCTCCTTTTCAACCTCATAAGCCAAACCTCACAGTCCACAGTTCTTACTGCATTCAGGTCTTGCAACTCTGACAAGAATAATTCATCAAGCTGTACTTACAGCACTGCAAGGTGTCTCTTAGGTCAAGGTTTCAAATTTATCCACATTCCTCTTGAAAGCCAGCTCCAAAAGGCAAAGCCTCACAGTCAGGTGTCTAGCAGCAAATGATATCACTCCTCAGTACCAGCGTTACTGTTGCAGTCAGGTTTGCATTGCTGCAGAAATCACCTGATTATGAACAGCTCTTGGGAAAATAAAAAGGGTTTATTTTGGCTTATAGACTCTAGGGGAAGCATCATGATGGTAGGGGAAAATGATGGCATTATCAGAAAGTGGACATCATGCGCTGGACCAACATAAGGTGGACAATAGCAACAGAAAAGTGTGCTAAACACTGGCAAGGGGAAACTGGCTATAATACCCACAAGCCCGCCCCCAACAATATACTGCCTCCAGGAGGCATTAATCCCCAAATTTCCATCAACTGGGAACCTAACATTCAGAGCACCTAAGTTTATGGGGGACACCTGAATAACACCACACTTGCCCTCTCTCAAAATGATAAAAATAAAAATGTTTTGGGTTTTAAATTTTGAGCTTGACAAGTGTTATGACTAAAGTTGTGATGGGCGATTGCATGTATATGGGGTGGGGGAGACATGAGTGCCACAATTCTCATAGGAAGGTCAGGAGACAGCTTCAAGGTGTCTGTGCTCCACCTTCACATATATATTTTCAAAGTAGGGTTTCACTCTAACAGTCTGAACTGACCTGAAATTCACTCTGTAGTCCCAGGCTGGCCACAGACTCACAGTAATCCCCCTACCTCTGCCTCCCAAGTGCTGGGATCAAAGGCATGCTCCACCTTTTTAAAATGTATATTTTATTTTTTATTAGTAGATATGGACATATGTTTATGTAAACATCACATGTTGGTATCATCCTTTCCCTCCTCCCTGCCCCTTTTCTGAAGATGCCTTCCCCATTAGGGATGCAGGTCAACCCCGTGGGTATTGTGGGTCATGCATTATGGGGCAGCAGTCAGTCATTGGGGATACTCAATGTCTTTGTGCAAAATGTCCCAACTTGTGGCTCTAACAATCTTTCCGCCCCTCTTCCACAAGATTCCCTGAACCATGCAGGGAACATTTTAAGTCTATTTCAGTGATTGGCACTGTAGCAGACAGCTTCAGGTTCATTGAGATGAACTTTCAGACCAGGCACAGTTATGGAGGAAGGGATTTATGGAAGCTTACAGATCCAGGGGAAGTTCCATAATGGCAGAAGAAGCTGGCCTGCCTTCACAGGTCCAAGCAGAGAGAGAGAAGTACAAGCCTAAGGGTCAAAAGCCACAGCACACTTCAGGAACTTCAGCTAGGCACTCTTTGCTTATCTTTAGATTGAAATCTGAAACTCACCACCACACCTTAAGATCACCCAGTGACATTGCCTCCAGCCAGGTAGCTGGCAGATGCAAACTACAAACAATAAAGAACTGAATATATTGGGGGCCATCTATTCAAACCACCACATTCCACCCCTGGCCCCCAATACATTTATAACCATTACACATTGTAAATTGTACTCAGTACAATTTCAAAGGTCTCCACAGTCTTCACCAATTTAAAATATTAAGACCTGTAAAATCAAACAAGTTAAACACTTCTAACATATAAAGGCACAGAGTAAACATTTTCAACTGGTATAAGGCATAGCAAGGACAGACTAAAACAATGCAAACTCAACAACCATCAAACAAATATCAAACTTCTGCAATACAAGTTCAACATAACCAGAGACTGACAGTCTCCAGATTTTCCAATTCCGCCCCTCCAGCTGGGCAGAATAGCAGGGGAACACCTCCATCCTAGGCCAACAGTGTACTGTAGCCCTTGCACAGTCCTGGTATATCCAAAACTTCTTGAGGTCTTCATGCAAACCATGGTCCATCTTCCAAAGGCTCTTTCAGCCTATCAGGGCATCATGCCCTGCCTCATGCTGTGTCTCAGCAGCACCTCCTGGAACCGTGTGCAATTCATGACCACTCCTCACATTTTCCAAAGGCTCTTTCAGCCTATCAGGGCATCATGCCCTACCTCATGCCACATCTCAGCAGCAGCTCCTGGAAGCATGTGCAATTTATGACCACTCCTTGCATTTTTCATGTTTCTGAAACCAATACCATGTGTGCAGAACACAGCCATATTCTTAATTCATAGACAAAATAAGTCATAACCTTGAAAAGCAGGTTCCTTCTCCGGTCAACTGTTTCCAAAAGTGTTTGCATTTCTATGATAGTCTTTCCTCAGGCATCCTTTCCATGGTAAAGCAATTGGACCATCTTCCTTGAAGATTGCTAATGTGTTTGACAATAGCAGATTCAGTAACTTAATACCAGTCTCAGTGCCTGTAATTTTAGCTTGCTTGAGGTTTTCCAGCTTAAAATCTTAAGTCTCTCAGTCCAATATCTCTAGCCAAGCATATCAGTCCATTACAAATTTAACCTTGATCAAACTCTCTGGGCCTGGGCAGCAGGATGCAGCCAGCCCTTACACCAGTAGCCCAGTTCCAACAAAGTCCTCTGCAGTCTTTCATTCCCCTTAGAAAGCTCATAAGCCAAGCCTCGAAATTCAATGCTGTCTGCACTTAGAATTCTCAGACTCTCATCAGAATAGTCCATAAAACTTGGCTTGCCACTCCAGAAGATATCTTCAGTTGCAAGCACCAAATCCATGCCTATTGCTCCAAAACAAAGGTTCCAAAAGATCAACATCCACATGGTCAGGTTCATCTCCCCCACTCCCGGTACCAAGTTCTGTAGCAGAGCAGGTTCACTGAGATGAACTTTCAGACCAGGCACAGTTATGGAGGAAGGGATTTATGGAAGCTTACAGATCCAGGGGAAGTTCCATAGTGGCAGAAGAAGCTGGCCTGCCTTCACAGGTCCAAGCAGAGAGAGAGAAGTACAAGCCTAAAGGTCAAAAGCCACAGCACACTTCAGGAACTCCAGCTAGGCACTCTTTGCATATCTTTAGGATTGAAATCTGAAACGCACCACCACACCTTAAGATCACCCAGTGACATTGCCTCCAGCCAGGTAGCCAGCAGATATAAACTACAAACAATAAAGAACTGAATATATTGGGGGCCATCTATTCAAACCACCACAGGCACTTAGGAGCATCTAGGTGTCTGATTTGGTAGGTGTTGAGTGTCCTCAGTATCCTTCTCCATCACCCTTGTGCTGATATCACCTTAACTAAGAAAGCAGCATTCTTGCTCATTTCCCCAATTCCTCTGTGGTTTCAGCTGGGGCCAGGGTGGAGTGTACTGGGTTGTTTATCTCCCCAAGTCCAGTTCCCCTCTGAAAAAGAGAAGCAGATTCTCCAACAGAGAGTGAAGTCAACACCAGTTAAATGGGATAACCATTATTAATTTAGAGAGAATTATAAGGGTTTAGATACTTATAGTATAAGGTTAGTGGGAGCTTGACAATGGAAAGCAGAATCATTATGGATATGATTCTGACTTGTTTCCCTGTTCCAGATATGGTTGCCTTTCCACTGAGTGGATCTGTTAGCTAATCCAAGAGCAGTTGGTTACCCACCATGGCTGTGTGCCACTATTGCACTTGTGTGAGCATCATTCAGGTTGTTTTCTTCTGAGTCACTTATACTTTGAGTTGCTTGGACAGATGTTGTCCACTTACCATGGTAGCTCATGTAGCACCTTCCAGCACTAGATGAGCTAATTATCTGAGGAATGGCTCTCCTCTGGATTCCAACCAATTCTCTCCATGGTCCTTGCCTACAGCATTTAGTGTCTTCAGCTGTAGGGTCTTACCATTAACCTCTGGTGGGTAATCAAGTGCTCTGACAGCAGTCTGTCTTGTTTGTTTTGGGAGATCTAGTTGTTCTCTCTGATCATCAGTTCATTGTGGATGTAGACCACATCCTGGTATAGGGAATTACAGGCCAGTGCAAAGGAAAAAGAAACAAGCAAAATCTGGAGAAGAAAAAGAAACAGGAGACATTTGACATTAGGTTTCATCTCACTCTCTCCAGGTCCCTTCCATTCAGGTTCTCCCCCTAAGATTTACTTGAGGGTTCCACCTTTTAGTCTGGTTTGCAGGATATAGGATTCTATGGTACCTGTTCAGCTTGGGTTCAGATTTTGTGTCTCCCCCACATTTTCCCTTCTCCCAAGTACTGCCCTACCTATTGTCTAAGCCTCAAGATGCTATTCAATTATGTCAGCAACTTGGGCTGATCCAGGTTAGATTCTGTAGATGAGTGAGATCATGTGATAATTGTTTTTCTGTGACTATGTGAGTTCACTTAAAATGATCTGTTCCAGGTTTGACCATTTTTCTACAAATTTCAATGTGTCATTTCTTTCTTACTGCTGAGTAGAATTCCATCATGTAGATATACCACATCTTGGTTATCCATATATTTATCTAATGATGAGCACCTGGGTTGATTCCAGTTTTTAGCTAGTATGAATTGAGCAGTTATAAACATGGTTCAGCAAATATCTCTGAACTGAGCTTTTAGAATAAGTGCCCAATAAGGGAATAACTGGGTCTGCTGGTAACTCTATATTCATCCTTTTCAGGAGTCTCCAAATTGATTTCCACAGTGGTTGTACCAGCTTACATTACATGAGGTTCCTATTTCTCCACAGCTTTGCCAACATTTGTTTTATTTGATTTTTTAATGTTTTCTGTCCTTACTGGGGTAAGGTGGAATCTCATGGTTGTTTTAATTTGCATTTCCTTAATGGATAAGGATGTTGAACATTTTTTTAAGTGTGTGTTAGCCATTTGTAATTCTTCCTCTGAGAACTCCCTATTTAATTCTCTGCCCCACTTTTGGAGTGGGTTGTTTGGAGTTGGGGGAAGGGTGGATGATGAATGGATACACCAGACCCTCTAGCCACTGCAAACGAACTCCAGACACATGCACCACCATCTGTATCTGGCTTACGTGGGTACTGAGAAATTGAAGCTGGGTCCTTCGGTTTTGCAGGCAAGCATCTTAACCACTAAGTCATCTCTCCAGTCCTGGTTTGCTTTTCAACTATATATCCCAGTGTCGCCTCAAATTTATGGTAACCTTCCTGCTCCTGTTTCAAGATTACAGGCATGAATAACTGTGCCTGGCTATTCTATCAACTTTTAAAAAAAATTTATTAATTAGTTTTGTACTCAGCAAATACAGTCAGTTTGGTACCATTATTAGACACATCCGTGACCTACCCCCTCCCCTTGGCCCCTCCTTGTTGAGTTATATGGGTCATGTGTTCTAGAGTTAGCCCACAGTTATAGGTAGGATAAATGTCTTTGCATATCATGACCCAACATGTGGCTCTGACATTCTTTCCACCTCCTCTTCTGCAAAATTTCCCTGAGCCATGTTGGGTTCATTTTTGGTCTGTTTCAGTGATGAGGTGTTGGGGGCCTCTGGGTCTTTGGATCTCTGAGTTGGTATCTATCAACTTTCTGAGTTAGCATACATAGTAATGGGTTTCATTATGATGCCTTTCTTTCTTTCTTTTGTCTTTTTTTCTGTTTTTTGAGGTAGAGTTTCACTCTAGTCCAGGCTGTCCTGGAATTCACTATGCAGTTTCAGGATGACCTTGACTTCACAGCGATCCTCCTACTTCTGCTTCCTAAGTGCTGGAATTAAAGGTATGCACCAACCACCATGCCTGGCCTACCTTGCTTTTTAAGACAGGGTATCTTACTAAACTTGGAGCTCACTGATTTGGCTATATAAGCTAGTCTCCACCTTCCAAGTGAGGGGATTATAGGCATGCCTGGAAACTAATATACTATACTATAATAGAAAGATGTTGAAAACATAACATGCTAACACAGACAATTTGATATACAACTGTGGGGTGGAGTATGTGGGACAACTGAACAGAGCCCACAGGCCTAGACTAAGCCTTTGGGTGGATGATAGAATTGACAGTATCTGTGGCTTCAGCTAATGGTAACAGCACAGGCCAGGCCAGGCCTGGAGACCCCATTGCCCCACCTACAAATCCCTGAGGGACTTTCTAGCTTATTTATTTATTTATTTATTTATTTATTTATTTATTTATTTATTGAGATAGGGTCTTGCTGTAGCTAGGCTTATCTGGAATTCACTATGTAGTTTCAGGCTGGTCTCAAACTCATAGAGCTCTTCCTACCTCTGCCTCCAGAGTACTGGGATTAAAGGTGTATGCCACCACACCCAGCTCACTTTCTTATTTTTTCAAATATTTTATTTTTATTTATTTATTTGAGAGAGGGGATGAAGGAGAGACAGAAATGGCATGCCAGAGCTTCCACCCACTGCAAACAAATTCCAGATGCATGTGCCATCTTGTGTATCTGGCTTACATGGACACTGTGGAATCAAACTGAGGTCCTTTGGCTTTCAGGCAAGTGCCTTAACTGCTAAGATATCTCTCCAGCCCCTCACTTTCTTATTTTTTAAAAGATTTATTTGTTTGTTTGAGAGAGAGGAAGAGGCAGAGAAAGAGACAGAGAATGAACGGGCATGCCAGGGCCTCTAGCCTCTGCAAATGAACTCCTGATGCATGTGCCACCTTATGCATCTGGCTTCCATGGGTCCTGGGGAATTGAACTGGGGTTCTTAGGCTTCACAGGCAAGTACCTTAACCACTAAGCCATCTCTCCAGCTCTCATTTTCCTATTTTTAGCAGAAGCTGGAGGTTGCAGGATAAGCTTCAGCTACACTGGGAATTTGGGGTCAGCCTGGGCTACATGAGACCCTGCTTCCAAAAAACAAAGTGGCATGCCTTTAATCCTAGACTCAGTAAGCAGAGATAGGAGGATGAAAGTGAGCTCAAGACCAGCCTGGCCTAGGTGTGGTCCTGCATGCTTTTAATCCCAGCACTTGAGAGGCAGAGATAGGAAGATTGCTGAGGCCACCTTGGATCTACATAGTAAATTCCAGGTCATCTTGGGCTAGAGTGTGATCCTACCTTGAAAATGAACAAACAAACAGAAAAGGAAAGCCAAAGCCAATCTGAACTAGACTGAGACCCTAACTTGAAAACAAAACAAAAATTCCCCAAAAGAAAGCAGGGTAAAAGGGGTCACATCTTTAATCCCAGCTCTTTGAAGACTGAAATAGGAGGATGTCAGTGAGCTAGAGACCAACCTGAGCTACAGAGTGAGTTTCAGGTCAGCTTGGAGTTAGAATGAGAACCCCTTCCTCAAAAAAAAAGGAGGGGCTGGAGAGATAGTTAAGTGGTTAGGTACTTGCCTTCAAAGCCTAAGGACCTAGGTTCAATTCCTCAGTACCCACACATAGATGCACATGGTGATATATGCATCTGGAGTTCATTTGCAGTGGCTAGAGTCCCTGGAATATACATTTTCTCTCTCTCTCTAATACGTAAATAAAAATAATTAAATTAAGAAGAAACAGACATGGTTGCTCATGCCTTTAATCCCAGCACTCAGGAGGCAAGATAGGACTGCAATGAGTTTGAGGCCACCTTGAGACTAAATAGCGAATTCCAGGCCAGCCTGGGCTAAAGCTAGACCCTACTTTGAAAAACAACAACAAAAAAAAGAAAGAAAGAAAGAAAGAAAGAAAGAAAGAAAGAAAGAAAGAAAGAAAGAAAGAAAGAAAGAAAAGAAAAGAAAGGGGGCTGGAGAAAATGAAGGGGCTAAGTAGTCATGTGCATTTCTTGTGCATACATGACAGCCTGGGAACACCAAGTTCAAATCTCCAGATCCCACTCAAAACTGCTGAGCATGGCCACACACACCTGTAAACCTAGTTCCACAGGGAAGCAGAGACCTGAAAATCTCAGCTTCATAAGTTCAGGAATCAGTAAAGAGACTCTGGCTCAAAACAAGACCAGGCAAAAGAGCAATGGAGCAGGACACCACAGGTGAGTGACCACACACACACACACCTGGCACAGATATGTGCATACAGAGAGAGAGAGAGAAAAAATAAATAAATAAATTTAAGGGACTGGAGAGATGGCTCAGTAATTAAAGGCACTTGCTTGCAAAGCATGATGGCCTGAGTTCCATTCTCCAATATGACATAAAGACAGATACCCAAAGTGGTGTATGCATTTCTCTCTCTCTCCCTCTCTCTCATGAAAAAATAAAAATAAAAAAAAATTTTTAATTTATTTATTTGAGAGCGACAGACACAGAGAGAAAGACAGATAGAGGAAGAGAGAGAGAATGGGTGCGCCAGGGCTTCCAGCCTCCGCAAACGAACTCCAGACGCGTGTGCTCCCTTGTGCATCTGGCTAACGTGGGACCTGGGGAACTGAGCCTTGAACCGGGGTCCTGAGGCTTCACAGGCAAGCGCTTAACCGCTAAGCCATCTCTCCAGCCCAAAATATTTTTTAAAAGAAAGAACAAGCCCAAAATGTGCATGCAATGTGGTGGTATACTTCCAAATACTTAACTATGCAGGTATATGGGCAACTAGTATTTGCATATGGTTTATTCTTTCTTTCCTTTTTTAAAATTAGTTTTATATTCTGCAAGTACAGGCAGTTTGGTACCATTATTAGGCTCATCCATGACCTACCCCCTCCCCATTGGCCCCTCCTTGTTGAGGTATATGGGCCGTGCATTGTGGAGTTAGCCCACAGTTATTGGTACGATAAATGTCTGTGTATATCATGACCCAACATGTGGCTGTGACATTCTTTCCGCCCCCTCTTCTGCAAAATTTCCCCTAGCCATGTTGGGTTCATTTTTGGTCTGCTTCAGTGATGAGGTGGTGGGGGCCTCTGGGGCTCTGGCTCTCTGATTTGGTAGGAGTTGATTTTTCTCTGTGTTGGTCTCCCTCCCCTTTGTGCTGGTATCCAGTTCATCAGGAAAACAGCACCCTTGCTTGTTTTGCCAATTTTCCTTAGTTTCAGCCGGGGCCCTTTTGAGGTATGATGGGGTGGCTTTCTCCTTAGGATCTGAATCTATATGAAAAAGAGAAGCAGATTCTCCAACGGAGAGTAAGTTAGCACCAGGACAAATGAGATAGCCCTTACTTTTTTTATAGAGAGCTTAATAGGTGTAGGCCCTCTTGTAGCCCATGATTGATGGTAGCTTGATATTGGAGAGTGAGTGGTCTTATGTTTGGATATGGTTCTGACTTGTTTCCCAGCTCCAGCTATGGGCCCCGTACCACTGAGGGGATCAGTTAGCCGAATCAAGAGCAGTTGGTTCCCCACCATGGCTGTATGCCACTATTGCACTTGTGTGGGCTTCACACCAGGTTATTTGCTGCTAAGTAGGTAGGACCATGAGTTGCTTGGACAGATATTGGTCGTTTCTCTCAGTCGCCCATGTAGAACCTTCTGGCACTAGATGCGCTGACTGTCTGGGGACTGTCTTTCTCCTGGCTTCCAGCCATGCCATTCCATTTTACGTGTCAGCTGCATGTGGTGTCTTCAGCAATAGGATCTTACCACTAATCTTTGGTGGGTCATCAAGTACTCTGACAGAAATCTGTCATTCTTTTAGAAAACCTTGTAGGTTTCTCTGATCAAAAGCTCATTGTGGGTGATAGCCCCTGGTTTATTGTTTCCAGGTTACTGATATGTGTGCTTTTCTTTCTCTTCAGTATGGAGGATCCTTTCAAGTAGAACTGGTTTTGTCTTCAAATATTCCTTTAGTTTGCTTTTGTTGTGGAATGTCCTCATTTTTCTGTACATTTGAATGGATAGCTTTTCAGGATAAAGTAATCTTAGTTGACAGTTATCTTCCAGAACTTGGAAGACATCATTCCAAGCCCTTCTGGCTTTTAAAATTCTTATTGAATAATCTGCTGTTACCCTGACGGGCTTGCCTTTGTATGTGATTTGATTTTTCTCTCTAACTGCTTTCAGTATATTTTCTTTGGTTTGTGTGTAGTATGACGGTAGGCATTCTATAGGCTTTTTGTATCTGGACTGGCATCACTTTCCCTTCTTGGGGGAAGTTTTTTTCTATGATTTTGTTGAAAATGCCTGTTATGCCTTTGGAGTGAATTTCTTCTCCTTATACAATGTCCTGGATTCTTTTCTCAATTTTTATTAACATTTTCCATGATTATAAAAAGTATCCTATGGTAATACCCTCCCTCCCCCACTTTCCCCTTTGAAATTCCATTCTCCATAATGTCCCCTCCCCATCTCAATCAGTCTCTCTTTTATTTTGATGTCATGATCTTTTCCTCCTCTTATGATGGTCTTGTGTAGGTAGTGTCATGGATATCCAGGCCATTTTATGTCTGGAGGGAGCACATTGTAAGGAGTCCTACCCTTCCTTTGGCTTTTACATTCTTTCTGCCACCTCTTCCACATTAGACCCTGAGCCTTGGAAGGTGTGATCGAGGTGTTACTCAGTACCCCAATCACTTCTTTCCAGCACTGTGATACCTTCTGAGTCGTCCCAAGGTTACTGCTATCTGAAAAGAGAAGATTCTCTACCCAAAGTGAGAGTAGCATTAATATAAGGGTTTGAATATTAAGAAAAGTGCTTCTTGGGCAGTTTGATAAGCATAGTATATACATTTATCCAGACATCAGCAGATGCCACACGCCTAGGGCTCATGACTATCCCTGTTTTAAGTTTTCAGTATCAGGGATGTATTCCCTCCCATGGAGTGGGCCTCCAGTCCAATTGCAGGACAGTTGGTTTCCACCATGATAGACGTGCCACTATTGTACCTGTTGGCTCATTTGGCCTGGCTGGCCAATTATAAGGTTTGCAGTGTCCTCTGTTGAGTATCTTCACTAGTGGTATCTCTTTCTCCCATTGAACTGCATGTAGAATGGCTTCTTCCAGCTTTCTGTCAGCAGGTTTACATGGAGGAGGTTATCAACTCAGTCCCAGCAGGATTTCTCAGTAGCTTTGCAGCCCAAGTATGTGGAGTCTTCAGCAATAGGGTCTTACCATCCAAATTCTTATATTTGATCTCTTCAGAGTGTCCCAAATGTCATGAAACTCCCATTCATGCCTTCCTATTAGTATGGTTTTACTCTTTATTGGCCTCTATTAGATCTGCCACCTGGTCTTCTAGTTTAGATATTTTGTCCTCTCCTTGACCCATTCTACTGATGAGACTTTCTACAAAGTTTTCTATTTGACTTATTTTGTGTTTTTTTTTTTTTATTTCTTGTATTTCTGATTGGTATTTTTTTTCATTATTTCTATTTCCTTACTCGTGTTTATATTGACTTACTTATTTCATTTAGTTGGTTTCCTGTGTTTTCTTGCAACTCCTTCAGGAGTTGGTTTTCTTCTTTAATTCCTTTAAACATAGATATAATCATTTTTTAAAATCTTGGTCAGGCATTTCATCTAAAGCAATCTCATTGGAGGTCATTTCTGATGGATTTATAATTTTTTGGTGGTATTGTATTGTCTTGATTTTTTTGGTATTTCTTGTGTTATAATATAGAGATTTTTTGCATCTTGAGTTAATTTGATGCTGAGGTTTTCTACTTATCTGCCATGTAAATTCATCTTTAGATGTCTTCAGTGTAGAGGTTTATGGTTCCAGGTGTAGCACTTATCCTTGAAGGAAAATAGCATAAGTGACCACTAGGTGCTATTCAAGTATTGTATTAGACTGGGTGAAGCAAATTTCTGGCAAATTCTAAAATTCAGGTGATCAATATATAGACATTTAGTCAAAACCAAAACAGAATATTTATACAAGCGTGGGGATTAAAATAGCCAGATAATTTAGTAAAGCCAAAGTCTCTAAGAGTGTGTGTTGCCCCACACACTTAGTCCTATCAACTGAGAGGTTGAGATTTCTAGTCTGAAATGGGTTCCAAGTCAGCCTGGGGCCAGTCAGTGTCTGCCCTCAATAATGACAGAAGAAAAAGACAAAGGCCCTAAAAGTCAGGAAACATCAAAGGCAACGGTAGTCAGCACCAAAATACAGCTTATTTGAGAAGGGTAAAGCCAACCAAGAACATATCATTCACATGTACTACGTACACTTTCTTGACATGGAAAGAGACTAGCACTTCCAGGGCTGGCTTTGCATACGTAGCCCCATTACCTTTTGGAATGGCTCCCAATCTCACCAATGCTGAGTGTTCACCTTGATTGCTCTCAGTGCTGGGCGGCCTGGTGTGAAAGAGGTCTCCAGACGTACATGTTGAGGGATGGGAGATTTTGCAGGGTGCCAGAATTTTACTGGAGCGGGTCCCATTTGTATTCTCCTTTAGCAGCTCCTTGGCTGTTCTCTGCTGTCTTCCCGTTTGGAGCAGGCTGATGTGAGTGGAAAATCCCCTCTTTGTTCCTATTCCTGCCACTCAGCTTTAATTTGTGTGTGTGTGTGCAGAGAGAGAGAGAGAGAAAGAGCAAGAGTGAAAGAAAAAATTGGCACATCAGGGCCTCCAGTCACTGTAATTGAATTCCAGATGTATGTGCCACTTTGTATGTATGTGTGACCTTGCACACTTGCGTTACCTTGTGCATCTGGCTTACGTGGGACTTGCAGAGTCAAACATGAGTCCTAAGTGTTCACAGGCAAGCACCTTAACCTGTAAGCCATCTCTCCAGCCCCACCTCATTATTTTTAAAATGAAATTTATACCATCTATTCTCAAAATAACGGTCTATTAAGTTTAAAAGAGATACACATTGCAGTTTCGAGATTAAACAGAATGAATTATGTCTGAACAAGTAATTCCTGATACATAAGAGGGGGCTTTCTGAGTCACACATCCACTCACCAAGGTTATGTTAGTGAGAAACTAAAACATCTCAATCTGGGGGTGGACAGGAAGGAAATTCCAGAGACTCAAGATGTCAACAAGTGTTGGGAGGTATGTCAAGGACCTACTTTAAGGCTGTATAAACTGGAAGCAATTGCTTGACCATGAGAGACTTTTCCATGGAGCTGTTTGCAAGTGGTGCAGTGTGCTCCAGTGATGCAGCTTCCCTGAGTCCTCACCTGTGCTGAGGTGGGCTCTCTGGTGATGCAGATGTCTTTGAGTAGAGTCAGCTATGGAAAGGTTGTCATCCAGGACTGGATGAAACTTCCTGCAGTGTGGTTGGGTTTGAGTCATCTCTTGCTCCTGTAAGCAACACCTCACCCATTTTGGCCCTTAAACCCTCTACTGACATCAGCATCCTTGGATGCCCCGTAGAGTCCCAGTGTGTGTCGCCCCACGACAGGGCCTGCCTAGCTCAGACATAGCACTAGTCTTTGGGAATCTGCCTTTTATTTAGAGTAACATAGACATTCAGTCATCACAAGGTTTGATTTGTATTTTGCAAAGATGGCCCTCTGCAGGGGTAATGGTGGGGTGCCATGGTAACACTTAGTGGAGCCACTTTCCAGTGTTCAATGCCAGTGGCACTGGCGTGCTCCCATGGAGAAGAGTGACTTCCTCTACCACGCATGTCACTGACATCTTGCTTCACTGTGAAGAATGCTCTGGAATCGCATGGCGAGGAAGAGGCCTCAAGGGAAATCTCATGGCAATGTTTGATTGTGTGGTATTCATTATAAACCCCCAAAGGTGGGAGGAAGAAAGCCATCTTGTGCGGGGCCCAGCGGCAGGTAGGGCTGTGGGAGAGCCGGTCCGCCTGCCTCTTCCCGGGGCTGAGCGGGATGGTGAGTGCGGGAGACTCAGAACCTCTCCTAGTCACCGGAGAAAAACCCCACTGAGCCGGGAGAGTTATCGAAGCAGGATCTCGCTTTATTGTAACAGGCAGGTGTTTATATAATGTTGAGAATGAAGGCGGGAATCTCAGGAAAGGATGAGGTGTAAGGGCCAATAGCATATTGCGACTTTTGAAATGATTGGTTCTAAGCGCGTGCAGGAACTCTAACTTTTGTTGCAGAAGTAGCAGTCCAGAAGCAATTTGGCGCCCTGCTGAGTCCTAGCTGACCAGAGACAGGTTGACACACTTTAGCTAGACTCAGGAAGTTCCACTAGGCCTTGCGTCCGGGCCTCTCAAGGCCCAACGATCTGGGGCGATTTGGGCTGCCTCTTAAGAGGACATGAGGAGGTGCTGGGACTGAGATGCCAACAGCAAGAGAGGTCACATCCAGTTGTGGACCCCTGGGTGAGCCTCAGCAATTCAGAGGTGGGTGTGGGAAAAGAGTATGTGATGAGAAAGCTTCCTGGATTCAGTTCAGCAAGGCTTGGACAATACAGAGGGGCATGGACAGACTCATCCTCATGGAAGGACAAGGTTCTTCTAGAACAGCCAGTAACCAACTTCCTAGGCCTTGAGCAGGCCAGGCAATGCTGAGCTTGGTCCTTGGCCATTGCCTCTGGGGCAGGTGGGGGGAAACTGGAGTGATTGTGCCACCCTGAGAACTGATGGGGGCTTCTGGACAATGGGTGTCCTTATGTTCGCTTTCTGAGAGTCCAGGAGGTAGCGCCAGGCAGTAAGGGAGAAGGTCTGAGAGACAGGCCACACTGCAGCTTCTCCATGAGGATGTTTGTGAACCCTGCTCCACCACTTGCCCTGGACTAAACCCTCTGATAGGCATTTGTAATGGCATCAAATCCATCTTTAGAGGCAGGTGTGGTGGCACACACCTTTAGTCCAAGAACTTGGGAGACAAAGATAGGCTTATTGCTGTGAGCTCAAAGCCAGCCTGGGAGTAAAGAATGAGTTTAAGGATAGCCTAGACTTGTCAAATAAAAAAATAGATAAATTATTTTAAACATGTATTTATTTATTTGTGTATATGTGTGTATGAGAGAGAGAGAGCGCACAGCAGGGCCTCCAGCCACTGCAAACGAACTCTAGACCCATTTGCCACCTTGTGCATCTGGTTTATGTGAGTACTGGGGAATCAGACCAGGGTCTTTAGGCTTCACAGGCCAAATGCCTTAACTGCTAATCCATCTCTCCAGCTGTTTTTTTTTGTTTTCAAAGAAGGGTCTCAGTCTAGCCTGGGCTGACCTGGGATTCACTCTGTAGTCTCATGTGGCCTTAAACTCATAGTGATCCTCCTGCCTTGGCCTCCCAAATTCTGGGATTAAAGGCATGCACCAACACACCTGGCCTTCCCCTCCCCCCCCCCCTTTATTTTTAAGACAATGTCTTGCTCAGTTGCTTAGGCTGGACTCTCTATGTCACCCATGCTAGCTAACATCACTGTGTAATCCAGGCTACTCTCAACTTCACTATGAAGTCCAGGCTGGCCTCAAACTCACAATCCTCTTTCCTCTGTTTGTACTCTACACCTCCCATTTGTCTTTTCAGAATGTACCTTGCAGACTGTATAGAGGCCACAGCTTTCCCTGACTGCTGACCCCTCTCCCTGAGCTCTTATGGACCTATCCAAGCCCCACGTCTCTCATGTCTCAGTGACAGCTTGTTCTCCTATGTTCTGTCACATGGCAAGAGTGACTTTATTCTTCCTTGTGTGGGACTTCATGTATCAGTCACAAACAGTGGCCACAAAACTTGTTCTTTGTGACACAAGACTGAGTTAGTAGAATCTAGCCATGAACTCCATGCCTGTGCTAGGACCCACCCACAGGCCACTCCCACAGGTTAGTCTTCTCAAGAAAAAAAAAAAAAAGTCAATTTAAAATTCAAACTTCAAGTAGCTGTTGCCCTGTTAAGATATATTGTCTATATTGCAGATATGGAAACATTGGCTCACAAGCAAGCACTCCTATAAATTAAAACAATATCAAATTAACAAGTCCTTATAAATGTGAAGTATGATTAAAATCTTTTTTTGTTTGTTTGTTTTGTTTTTTGTTTTTGTTTTTGTTTTTCGAGGCAGGGTCTCACTCTGGCTCAGGCTGACCTGGAATTCACTATGTAGTCTCAGGGTGGCCTAGAACTCATGGCGATCCTCCTACCTCTGCCTCCTGAGTGCTGGGATTAAAGGCGTGCGCCACCACTCCCGGCTTATAAAATCTTTTGTTTTTTAAAAAAGATGTCTCTTAGCTGGGCATGGTGGCACACGCCTTTAATCCCAGCACTTGGGAGGCAGCGGTAGGAGGATTGCCATGAGTTCAAGGCCACCCTGAGATGACAGTTAATTCCAGGTCAGCCTGGACAAGAGTGAGACCCTACCTTGAAAAACAAACAAACAAAAAACAATGTCTCTTCTTAATCTTGTATCATGTTCTTTGTTGTGTCTTAATGCTGGCCAATCAGATGTGCAGATACACAGCATGTCGTGTCATATATTTTATGTTTCATATAGTTTGCATTCATGTATAACTAAATTATGGTCAATAATCGCTCTAAATTATGGTCACTAACTGTTCTGATGTTCATAGATATATTCTGTGATGATACTACATTCCTAAAAATAAGTTTACAGTATGTTTAAAATAAGTTACCTCTGGACTTTTGGCTTTATGCTTATCCATGCTTACTACAACAATAGACATTTTTTAAAATTTCATTTATTTAAGAGATAGATAGAGAGGGAGATGAATAGAGAGAGAATGGGCACTCCAGGGCTTCTAACCACTGCAAATGAACTCCAAATGCATGTGTCACCTTGTGCATCTGGCTTACATGGGTACTAGGGAATCAAATCTGGGTCCTCAGGCTTCACATGCAGGGAACATAGTAGACCAACAATAGATTTTTTTTTTATATACACCAAAGTTTAATCTTGCTCCTAACATTGTTTTCTGAATGTTTACTATTACATATCTGTAAAGAAGTGATTAATTTACTTTTGTTGACAAAACATAAAACACGAAAATGTTGATTTTTTTGTCTTCTTATACATGCTTTAGTTGAACCACAGCTTCATTAGTTTTAAGGTTAATTTCTAAGTATTTATAATAATAATAAAATTAGAAAAAGACTATAAAAAATTACAATTATATGCATCAAAAAAATAAAGTACCTTGGAATAAACCTAGCCAAGGAAGTAAAGAATCTCTACAATGAGAACTTTAAAACAATCAAGCAAGAAATTGCAGAAGACACTAGGAAGTGGAAAATCATCCCTTGTTCTTGGATTGGAAGAATCAATATTGTGAAAATGGCTATTTTACCAAAAGCAATCTACACATTTAATGCAATCCCTATCAAAATTCCAAAGACAGAGGGAGAGTATTACCATGGAATACTTTTTTATAATCATGGAAAATGTTAATAAAAATTAAATTTAAAAAAAAGACATAAATACTTCCCTAAAATTAAAAAAAAATTCCAAAGACATTCATCAAGGAAATAGAAATAACAACCCAAAAATTCATTTGGAATCACAAAATACATCAAATATCTAAAATAATACTGATCAACAAAAATAAGTCTGGTGGTATCACCATACCTGATTTTAACCTATACTACAGAGCCATAGTAACAAAAACAGCATGGTACTGGCACAAAAACAGACATGTAGATCAATGGAACAGAATAGAGGACCCAGATGTAAGTCCAGGTAGCTATAGCCACCTGATATTCGATAAAAATGCCAAAAATACTCGTTGGAGAAAAGATAGCCTCTTCAGCAAATGGTTTTGGGAAAACTGGATATATATCTGTAGAAGGATGAAAATAGATTCTTCTCTCTCGCCATGCACAAGAATTAAGTCCAAATGGATTAAAGACCTTAACATCAGACCTGAAACTCTGAAACTGCTACAGGAAAAAATAAGGGAAACCCTTCAACATATTGGTCTTAGCAAAGACTTTCTGAATACAACCCACATTGCTCAGGCAATAAAACCACAGATTAGTCACTGGGACCTCATGAAATTACAAAGATTTTGCACTGCAAAGGACACAGTGAATAAAGCAAAGAGGCAACTTACCGAATGGGAAAAAATCTTTGCCAGCTATACATCTGATAGAGGATTAATATCTAGGATATACAAAGAACTCAAAAAGTTAAATAACAAGGAATCAAATAAACCAATCAAAAAATGGGCTATGGAGCTAAATAGAGCATTCTCAAAGGAAGAAATACGAATGGCGTATAAGCATCTAAAAAAATGTTCTACATCACTAGTCATCAGGGAAATGCAGATTGAAACTACATTGAGATTCCATCTCACTCCTGTCAGATTGGCCACCATCATGAAAACAAAGGATCATAAATGTTGGCGGGGATGTGAAAAAGAGGAACCCTTCTACACTGCTGGTGGGAATGCAAACTGGTCCAGCCACTGTGGAAATCAGTGTGGAGGTTCCTAAAACAGCTAAAGATTGATCTACCATATGACCCAGCTATAGCACTCCTAGGCATATATCCTAAGGACTCATCTCATTTCCTTAGAAGTACGTGCTCAACCATGTTTATTGCTGCTCAATTTATAATAGCTGGGAAATGGAACCAGCCTAGATGTCCCTCAACTGATGAGTGGATAATGAAGATGTGGCACATTTATACAATGGAATTCTACTCAGCGGTAAAGAAAAATGAAGTTAAGCAATTTGCATAAAAATGGATGGATGTGGAAAGGATTATACTAAGTGAGGTAACCCAGGCCCAGAAAGCCAAGTGCCACATGTTCTCCCTCATATGTGGATCCTAGCTACAGATGATTGGGCTTCTGCGTGAGAATGAAAATACTTAGTAGCAGAGGCCGTAAATTAAAAAGGAGATATAAAGGGAAGAGAAAGGAAGGGAGGAGGGTACTTAATAGGTTGGTATTATATATATATAAGTAGAATGATTGAGATGGGGAGGTAATATGATGGAGAATGGAATTTCAAAGGGGAAAGTACGGGGGGGGGGAGGGTATTACCATGGGATATTTTTCATAATCATGGAAAATGTTAATAAAAATTGTGAAAAGATAAAAAAATACAATAATAAAGTCCAAGGAGTGTGAGAGAACTCAGATGGATATGATGCTACAGTAAGGGTTTGAGGTCATAGAAAGATGTGAGGTCTCCATGGGAGGGTGTGAGGCTCAGGAGGATGTGCAGCTACAGAGGGGATACAGGGAGGCACAGGTGCAGAAGGACACCTGGATCCTTTGCAGCAGAAGTGCTCAGCAAAGCATGTTCCACCTTCTACCGCTGTAGTGATAGCTTAGCAGTTCAGTCACTTGTCTGCAAAGCCTTAAGGATCCAGCTTTGATTTTCGAATATCCATGTAAACCAGATGCACAAGGTTGTTCATGTGCCCGGAGTTCATTTACAGTGGCTAGAGGCCCTGGCATGCCCAATCTCTCTCTCTCTCTCTGCCTCTTTTCCTCTCTATCTCAAAATAAAATAAAATAGATAAAAGTTTAATGTAAGTGACCATCTCGACCTTTACAGTTCCATCAGTCTACCTTAGAGAGTTCTATAACAGATTAACTCCCATCTTTTGATTGTTCTCCGAGGCCTAAAGTCAGCAGGATTAGAGCTACACCCTACCAATATTTTTTTCTTTGTCCCCATTCAGCTTGAAGAAGTCAAATTCTAATCCAGCACCCATCTTCCAAAAGAACTTGGGGTCTCTCTCCCCTGACATTATACTTGGAGGTCATCAAATACAGTCTGATTTCCTTTGTCGTTGGTAACATTAAGAGGGAAAAAGTCATTACCTTCTGACTAGATGTCTGGCCCTGCCTGAATAGGGACATAGAATATAGAACGTGTGCTGAAAAATTAAAAGGGTTCTTAAATTCTAACTGAGATATATTTGAAAGTTAAACAAAAAGACAACATGGGTATATTATTAAATATTGTTAAAGTTCTAAGGTCAAAATTCAACTTTTCTTAACTATAACTACTCCTAAATTATTTACAAAGTGCCTGCTGTGCTACAATAATAAGTCTCATAGACATTACTCTACTAAATGTTCACAAAATCGGTAACAAACAAGAATTTTGTGTTAAAGAAGATCCTTAAAACTTATTAAATTATATGTTAAGTTACATGTTTTCCATCTGATAAAGCTCTTTACAATAATAGACTTCTTAAATAGGGTGCCCTTATATGTTTTCCTATTGGGTAGAATTTATATGCCTTTGCTATAAACTTATTTTAACAGATAGAAACTGGGCCTAATTATATAAAATTACATTGTGCCTGTAAATAAATTTAAAAATTAGGTTACTTCTTAGTTTCTAAACATATTCAATTTTAAAACTGTTCTAGTTCTCAAGTATTATTTCTTTTGTGGGGGTAGTTTACACTTTGTTATTTTTTTATTGACAACTTCTATAATTATAGACAATAAACCATGGTAGTTCCCCCCACAATCTTTCTCCTTCACAACTCCACTCTCCACCATATCCCCTCCTCCTCTCAGTCTCTCTTTTATATATTTATTTTGTTTTGTTTTTCTCTTTTTGTTTTTTGAGGTAGGGTCTCACTTCAATCCAGGCTGACCTGGAATTCACTATGTAGTCTCAGGGTGGCCTTGAACTCATGACGATCCTCCTACCTCTTCCTCCCAGGTGCTGGGATTAAAGGCATGCACCAGCACTCCTGGACTTTCTTTTATTTTGATGTCATCATCTTTTCCTCCTATTCTGATGGTATTGTGTAAGTAGTCAGACACTGCGAGGTAATGGGTATCCAGGCCATTTTTGTGTCTGGAAGAGTGCATTGTAAGGAGTCCTACCCTTCCTTTGGCTCTTACCTTCTTTTGCCACCTCTTCCACAGTGGACCCTGAGCCTTGGAAGGTATGATAGAGATGTTTCAGTGCTGAGCACTCCTCTGTCACTTCTCAGCACTGTGGTGCCTTCTAAGTCATCCCAAGGTCACAGCCATCTGAAAAGACAGTGAGAGTAGCATTAATATACAGGTATGAACATTAATAGAAGTGCTGACCTGCAGTTTGGGGACCATGATATATGCATTTAGCCAGAAACCAGCAGATGTTACACCCCTAGGTCTCATGACTTTCCCCATCATAAGTTTTTAGTATCAGGCATGTATTCCCTCCCATGAAGTGGGCCTCCATTCCAATTAGAGAGTGGTTGGTTTCCCCCATAACAGACATGTCACTATTGCATTCGCTCATTTGGCCTGGGTGGCCACATTTAAGGTTTGCAGTTTCCACTGATGTTTATCTCCACTGATGACCTCTCTCTTCCATGGAGCTGCTTGCAGCATAGCTTTTTCCAGATTTCTGTCAGCTGGTCTACACAGAGGAGGTTTTCAGCTCAGCTCCAACAAGATTTCTCAGTAACCTTGCAGCCCAAGCATGTGGAGTCATCAGCAATAGGGTCTTAACATCTATTCCTGGTAGGACACCAAGAGTCTCAGCAATGGCCTGTAATGTTTTAGGTGAATTAGTATTTCAAAATTGACTTCTTTACTTCCTTCCTTCCTCCCTCTCTCCTGCCCTTTCTCTGCCTCTTTCTTCTTCCTTCCTTCCCACCTTCTTTCCATTTTTTCTCCCTTCCTTCCTCCCTTTCTCCCTCTCTCTGCCACTTTCTTCTTCCTTCCTTTACTCTCCTCCTTCCTTCCATTTTTTTCTCCCTTCCTTCCTCCCTCTCTCTGCCTTTCTTCTTCCTTCCTTTCCTTCCCTCCTTCCTTCCTGCTTTCCTTTCCTTTCCTTTTCTTTTATTTCTTTTTTTTCTCTTCCAGTTAGGGCTTCACTGTAGCCCAGGCTGACCTTGAGTTCATTATGTATAGTCTTAGGCTGGCATAAAGTTTACAGTGATCCTTCTACCTCTGTCTCCCAAGTTCTGGGATTAAAGATGTGCACCACTATGCCAGGCAAAACTAGATTCTTATACTTCCCACGTCCCACTTACCTAATTTAAATCTTATTTCCAGAAACTTTATTAACCCTCTTTCATTGCTTCTACAGACAACATTTCTTGTCTTCTTACTTACTGCCTATGTTGTTATTTTCATTCTTTATCTGTAAATGTCATATACAGGAAACTCCATATTGATGTATAATACCTGGACCATAATGACTAATAGATTTAATATGATCTAGGAGTTACTTTCCTAATGGCCCAGATTAATACCTCTCTCCTGAAGAAGCTGCCTGCATGCCTGACTTGGAATCATGTATAAGACTTAAAGGAAAGCCTCTTAGCCATGTGGGACAGCAGCCTGCCATGTGCACTAAGTGAAAAGTGAACCAAAACCTGAGGCTCCCAGAAGCACACTTCTGTGACTAGAACTTCAGCAATTGTGGAGAAGTAAATGTTACCTGTTCAGAGCAAAAATAATTTGGGGCTATATTAGCCTTTTAAAATAGCCCGTTGATTATCCTTTTCTGTATATAACCTGGCATTTCTGTGACCAGCTGAGAACACTGTTGTTCTGGGTTTTAGTTCTTACAGACATATTCCTATTATATTAGACCTCTACAGACCTTACTTATTTCCCCCAAGGTAAAAGTCATTCTGTTGTCTTGCAGGCCTCCCACTTACTGGGATTTTTTTTCTCTTTCCAAAGTCATGAGTCAATCTTTGATTTGTCTCCCAATATATTGCTACTTCGAGTCACCTCTGGGGACAGACTGAATCCATGCTTCTGCTAACAGCCCCACCATGCTACACATGTATCTTGACCCCCATGATCAGAATCCTGTGACCAGAACCGACTCCTGTAATATTCCTACCCTGGATTTCTATACAATGACAGATTTGGGAATGTTAGAATCAGAATGATTCCATCTTTGGACTCTGAAGCAGGGCCACACATCCCCATATTATCACATTCCCGGAATGACCTGGACCACCCATCCCCATTATCATTTTTTTGGAAAGGCCCATACTACCTGTCTAATTATCACTTCCTTAAAGTGGCCCAAGCCCCGAGGCAAGACAGACCACCCTGCAACCACTTTTTCTAACAGCGTGAAGGTACTGAATGCCTGTGAACAGCATTTGGAAATTGATGGTAAATTGTATGTGGTGTGTGTTCTTGAAAATTAAAGCATCATACCCTCCCAACCCTAATGACGTGCTCAGCCTGATAAGTGGCACACGGCCTGATAGACAGGCAGAGGTCCCCAGTGAGCATGGCAAAGTGCAGCTCCCCAGCAGACCCCAGCTAGGTGATGATGTTTCTGCAGAAGGGCATGGCTTTCTCTAGGATACGTTTAGGTCTGGCCACATATCTTCTACCATGTGGCTGCATTTGGTGCTTCTGCCATGGCCCCTACTCTATTTGCCTTGGCAGGCTCCAATGCCCACTTCATCTCCTGGATTGACCACCACTTCACAGAAACCATGCAGGAGGCCCAAGTATGTTGCCCACCACCCTCTACTCTTCTGCCTCTTTCTCCCTTCCTTTTTCTCTTCCCTTTTTCCTAACACCCTGTCTTCTGTCCTCTGTGTTTCTTTTGTATTGCTGGGTTTTTTTTTGTTTTTTGTTTTTTTGGCTTTTCAAGGTACGGTCTCACTCTAGCTCAGGCTGACCTGGAATTCACTCTGTATTCTCAGGGTGGCCTCGAACTCATGGTGATCCTCCTACCTCTGCCTCCTGAGTGCTGGGATTAAAGGCATGTGCCACCACGCTCTGCTCTTGTATTGCTGTTGGATACTGAAGTCAAGGCCTTGAAATGCTCTGCACTGAGCTGCAACCCCGGCCTGCATTCCCTCCTTGTATCCCAATACCAGTCCCAAGGATCTTCCTTGGAAACTCCATGTCCAGACGGCCCCTCCCTGCACACAGACCATGTGCTCAGATGCTGCTATTAGGACTTAAGTGTATCTTTGTGTAGGCCATGACATAGCCCACCATAGGTGGGTACAATTATGCCTATACCCATCTTACAGATGGAAAGACCCAGACCCGAAAGGTAAGGTGTCTTGTCCAGGGTTGCTGCACGTCCTACATGCCATCAACGTGACCTGGATCATCTGAGATGACCATGACTTCCTGCCCTATTCCTCAGGTACAAGCCTCAACTCAAATGCTAAGTGGAGGAACTGACTTAGTACCATAGAGGGTCCAGATATTCTCCATCACCTCATTGTGGGGTTGGTTCTGCTCTGTGCCCCCAGAATGTGCCAGGCAGGGCCTCACCTATTCACCCTGCCTAGACATAGTGACTGCCACAACAGCTTCTTTCCTGGGCTTCAGCCACTCATCATTGTTGCACCTTCATAACTTTGCACTTTCAGGGGGACCCTCCTAAAGAGGCACCTTCCTTACCTGTTCTCCCTACATGCCCCTCTACTGGGCGGCCGTTTCTGACCAAGGCCGGGAAGGGGAGGGGCTGGTGCCTCCTCAGTATCCCTGCAGGTCTCGTGACCCACCTCATCTGCTTCCTGCCTGTGTCATCAGGGATGGGCTGTATACAAAGCCTTGGAGCCTCTGCTCTCTGGCTGGGTGACATTGAGGACAACACCCAGAGACATGGAGACACTAGTGGTGCTCTTGTGATGGATGAGGACCATGACCCACTCAGTCTCTGCTCTAAAGGCTTCTTCCAGGTGTGCAGATGAGGGTAAGACCTCCCAACACCAGCTTCCCTCCAGGCCTCATGTGTGCCTCCTGCAGGGGGTTCCTGCTAGCCTGGCTCCTCCCCCAGGCTATGAGCACAGAGTCAGGGCTAGTAGAAAAATTTATCCCATCCCCAGCCTGGGACTGGCCTCAGATCATCACGGGGACAGGGGCTGGTGCGTGACCTGGGTTAAGTTGTGTTCCCTTCTAAGGCCTTTGTGTAGGGCTGCAGGTGTAGCCCAGGTAGACCAGTTCTGTCTGGCATGTTCCATGCGCTGGGTTCCTTCCTGTGGTGATCTGAATCACATGTCCCCCATAAACTCATGTCTTCTGAATGCTAGGTCCCCAGCTGATGACAATTTGGGAGCTGGAGCCTTGCTGGAGGTGTGTTGTTAGGGGCAGGCCCACGGGTGTTATAGCCAGCTTTCCCTTGGTAAGGCTCAGCACACTCTCCCACTGCTATTGCCTATAAGATGTTGGCCAGAAGGTGATGTCCAGCCTCTGTTCATGCCAAATTTTCCCTGCCTTCATTGAGTTTCCTTTCCTCCCACAAACTGCTTTTGGTTGGGTGCTTGACCATCTTGCAGGTAACTGCAGCAATAAGACTGGAACCAGTGGAGTGGGGTTGTTATTGTTAGTAACCTGTCTGTGTGGCTTTGGTTGTATGGAACTGATTTGTGCGAGGAGCATGGAGGGACTTGGGGCCTTGGTTGAGGGTATACTTTGCACTGCTGAAGGCACAGTGTGATGGACATTCAGGTACATTGAAAGACCTAAGTGTAGTAACTGTGGACTGTGAGCTTTGGCTTATGAGGGTGAAAAACAACTTTTATCAGGGCTGGTCTAAAAGCAGTTTGTGTGAGAGGCTTGCTGAGTGCTGCCTGCCTGTGTCCTGAGAACTTGTACAAGGTTGAATTTCTTGGAAATGGACTGTTGTGAGAGATGGATATGTCATAGAAAGAAATGAAAGTTTTAAGTTAAAACATTCTCCTGAAATTGATGTTACCACCAAATGAGAGTTGTTCAGCCGTTCTGCATTGAGACAGCAGACAAAGTGTGGACTCCACTAAAAGTAACGGCCTGTTTTGTGCACTCTACTACTGTTGCTGCTGTCCGCTTGATGTTGGCTAGGAGTGACATCCAGAAAACAGCCTGGCCAGCCAGGGAGGAGCTGCGCTTCTGTCTCACCAATCAGTTCCTTGGGTCCTTTTGCTCTGTGTGGAGTAATAGTGTGATGGATAAGAAGTACTGGTCATCCAAGGCCTGAATTCCAGACAGCTTGGACTGGCAGGCCCAGAGCCCTGTAACTCCAAGCTCTGAGATTGATGTGCCTGTCACGCTGAGCTTTACACAGGGAGCAGGGTTCTTGGATTCAAACTGAGGCCTCTTACTGTGGGTTTTACTTCCAGCAGTACTGGCACTTGGCAGCTGTTACAGCAGTAACACGTCACAGCTCTGAACATGCCTCAGGTGCTGGGCCACTCAGCCCTACAGTGACAAGTGTTACAATATTTGGACCTATAGAGTCAGGATTTCCAGGCCTTTATAGCAATAGTGCTATGGTTCTGGAGCCTAGAAAGTTTGAGACTGTTGGCCCGCACTCAAGATGTGATGCTATCTGGGACTTGAGCTGCCATCCTCAGGAAAGCATGTGAGCCTCCATAGTCATTGTCTATGGTAGCCAAACTAGCTCACATGCAGAGGTCGTCTTCATTGTGTTGGAGCTAGGAGGGCTTTAGGCTGTGGTGGGATGGTGGGCTATTGGCACAGCAGAAATAACAGGCCATAGTTCCAGCTGACAGATCACCAAGGGTTCTGGAAAGACCCAGCAAGAAGTGCAATGGGGCTTTATGTGGTAGTGAGGATCACAGGACAGTTGGTGTGAGGCTACTGGAGAGTGTAAGGCCCAGGAGAGTGAGGACAGAGAAGGGGTGAGAGATTGCAGGACTGTGTGGTACTGAATGAGGATGGGGCTTCAGGAGGTTGTTAGGCCACAGCAGGGTGTGAGCTGCCAGTCCATGGAAGGTGCAGGAAGGTATGAGGCCTCAGGAGGATGTGAGGCTTCAGGGGCATGTGAGGCTACATGTCATTGTGAGGCCATGGAGGGTATGAGGCCTTAGGAAAGTGTGAGACTGCATGAAAGTGTATGGCCTCAGGAGGTTGTGAGACTATAGGAGGATGTGGGGTTTCAGAAGGATGTGAGGCCACAGGAGACTGTCAGTCCTGAGGAGAGTGAAGCCAAAGGCTGGGTGAGAGATTGCTGGACCATGTGAGGCTTCCAGAGGTTGTTAGGCCATGGGAGGGTGTGAGGCATCAGGTCCAGTGAAGCTGTGATGTTGCAAGAGGGTGTGAGGCTGCATGAGAATGTAAGGCAGCAGGAGCATGTGAGGTCCCCAGATGATATGTGGCCATGGGAGAGTTTGAGGGTGCAGGAGGATGTGAGGCTTTGGGAAGATAGGGGGACACAGAGGGTGTGAGGCCCCATGAGGGTGTCAGGATACAGGAGGATATGAGGACAGAGGAACTTTGGAGGCCATAGGAAAGTGTAAAGCCAGAGAAAGGTATGAGGTCATAGAGGCATCTGAGGCTACAGGAGGACATGAGGCTACAGAAGGAATGCAGGAAGTCATGGCTGCAGGAGGACATCTAGATTCTTGGTCCCAGAAGTGCTCAGCATCTCATGGTCTGGCTCCTTCTGCATTGAAGCTATGGTGTTCCTGGGCAGGGGGAGGGGGGCTTCAGGATATCCAAGACACTGGCTAGGGGCAGGGAGGTGTTCCCTGACTCCCCTGAAACCCTCCCCCAGCAGGCGGAGCCTTCCCACTGCTGACAAGAATGGGTGCTACTCCTTGATCCTATGGACCCCGAAGTGTACTCTCTTTCTCTTGCACAGGCTAGAGCTTGGGTTCTTGAATTTAGAACCTTGGACAGGGAGTACTGTTTATGAATCCTCCATTTCTCCGCATGTAAAGTGAGAGCAGTAATTCCCAAGACATGCCTTTGAAGTCTGGTTGCTCAGGATGTGGCTGGCATGGCGGAACACTTGGACTCATTGAATCTATTTGGTTTTCCATTCAGGAATCTCACGGCTTCTGTGATGATGTCCTTATCCCCAGGAAAGTTTGTGTGGCTAGTGTCCAATATGTGCACCTCTGTGGTGGTGAAGGTGGCCCATGGGCAGAGATGCAGCTTCATCATGATGAAGCAGGAGGACTGTGGTGGGACAGCGACCTCAGAACAACAGAAATGTCAGGTGACACAGATCCCTAAGGGTCATGCAACGACCCAGGAAAAAACACCAAGGGTTTCACGTGATTGTCAGGTCACAGGACAGTGTTTAGTCACTACAGAATGCTGTTATGCCACAGGAGGGTTTGTGTCACAGGAGGATGAGGCTGCAGAAGGGTGTGAGGCTGCGGGAGGATAGGAGGTCACAGGAGGTTGTGAGGTCACGGGACCTTGTGCATTCCCAGGAGGGTGTGAGAGCACAGGGTTGTGTGAGGTCACAGGAGAGTGTGAGTGTGTGAGAACACCGCACAGGGTGAGCCACAGGACAGCTGAAGTCATATACTATCTTGTGGCCTCACATTTCTGTGGGGGGAAAAAAAGAATTGGAAAAGAGACTGAATAATTCCTCTGTGAGATTTTTTTTGAGGCAAGGTTTAGAAGAAAATTAAATATTAATGAGCCAATTTTACTGCAAGATTTAGTTAAAAGTTTGACAAATAGAGGAATATAGCTAACTTGATTGAGTACTCTAAAGTCAGTCTTTCACAACCATTATCATGACCAGATTAACATCCGTGAGTTAAAATTTTAACTTTACAACCTGAATACCATAGCAACTTGTTACTAGCCAGGACCATCTGATAAAGCCCTAGGTTAAAATGCATTTTATATCTCAAGAAGCCTGTAAACTGTTCAAGTACTTTAAGATTTAATCAACTTTGTCCTTTATCTTCTGTTTAAGGTTATTCATACTTTCATTTACATACTTTTTCTTTACAATCTATGTAACCACTCTGTAACAATATTTTTCATCGAACATTTAATATCCAAAATTCAAAGTTCTCTCTCCAGTTTATTTTCTTTAGTCAGTTTATCTTATAATTACCAACAAAAACTTTTCTTGTCCTTACCGTAAGACTTTTTTGTTTTGTTTTGTTTTACAAGGTAGGGTCTCACGCTAGCCCAGGCTGACCTGGAATTCACTATGGAGTCTCAGGGTGACCTCGAATTTACAGCAATCCTCCTACCTCTGCCTCCCGAGTGCTGGGATCAAAGGCGTGTGCCACCACGCCTGGCTTACCATAAGACTTTTAATATGACCATTTAGGATGTTTTTTTTCTTCCTCAAAAGGCTTTTTGAATTAGCTCTTTATAGAAGAGTAGATCAGATGTGATTTATATTATATTATTTACCAGAATATCCTGAAACATATTTTTAAAACTATGAAACCAGATTTGAACATTATTAGAAATTTAATTTTCTGACATTATTAAGTACTTCTAAATTTAAATATAAATCTTGAGGATGTTGTCTGCTAGTCGTCCCATAGAAGTACATGGAGATAAAATAAACTTTAACCAAGTTGCAAGCTTTTTAATAAGAACTCCCCATCTATTTGTAGCAAGTTGGGACTCACCCATCATCATGCTGTGTCTGCAGCCCTCCTGGCTGTACAAGGCAGGGAAGCTAAGAGCCATCAGAGATATTCTCCTGGAGACAGCATAAACTCCAGAGAGGTCTGGGTCTTGTCTTTCTGTCCAACAGTGAGCCTTGTGTGTCAGGCCCCTCCTCTCATTCCCAGGGCCACCTGGACAACTGCAGATCACTCCTCAGGAGAAGGCACTAGGTGACACACTGCAGTGCAGGTGCCTGCTCATGTGCAGTCCCTACTTTTGCCTTTGTGAGGGAGAACTGCCCCAGCCACAGCATGTGAGGGCAAGACAGCTTTTTCCCATGTTCTAGCATCTGCCTAGGATTGACCCAGAACCTAATTATTTTTATCTACCTTTGCCCCTGGGGAACACAGTGGGGCAGCAATACTCCCCCCACCTTTTTCCTAAAATTCTGGGGATAGTTTTGGACTTCCCTCAGGGCTACAAGGCAGCTTTCTGATCCTGTTGTTTTATAACTTTTAAAAGAGTAGGAGAATCTTGCAATTTTTTTCTTTCCTATGATTTAATTACTTTCAGTGTTCCTTCTGGGGAACTCTTAACAGTAAAAGTTGGCCATACAGCCTAGGACAGTGGGCTTGGTGGAGAACAACCCCCACAATGAATTTCCCATTATGCTGGTGCTGTAGAAAGACACAAAGGCAAACCTTTTCATTCTGCAGCCCTAGGGGTGTGAGCCACACACACACTCATAATACACACATTCATTCTAAGTGCACTTTTCACATAGACCCCAGACACATTTTCCCCTCATGCATTCATTCATTTATTCAGAAGCCACACATTCCCATTTTAAATTCCTATTCTATTTATAATTCCAGAGACCAAAACCAAACCTCAAAATTACTTTGAGTATAATTTCAGATTTCATATTCAGGATTTTTCAAAACAAAAATTGATTAGACTCAATTCAATTTTTAATTTCCAATTGTCAATTTACTTTGGGTGGTCATGGTATCCAGGTCACCCAAGGACAATCTGTGACTTGATATGCAGTTCCTAGAAGGATCCAAAAATGTTAGGCACAGAAGGACAAAGCAAACATCAAACAGGACAAGACACAAAAGAACAAACAAAATACAGACAACAATTGAATGGTATATGGGCCCAAAAAACAGAACCAAGTAGACAATGTGACATCTCACTATTGCCTAGAACCAGGACCAAGTGGACAATGTGGGCTCTGTGGTTGTCCTGAACCAGGTGGGCAGTGCAATGACTTGCAATTACCCTGGACTGGAGTGTGAATGTGTCTCATCAGACACCTCTCTGCCCCAGAAGGGATCCCACAAGAACCAGAACCAGATGTCATAGAAGGAAATGCCTTACTATGATTTACCCTTGGCGGCCTCCCCAGACAGGTGCTTGCTGGGTTTACTTTTGTGTGACTGTTCACCTCGGCTGTCCGTGGAATGTAAAGCGTGTCCTGAGGCCTTGTAACATCTTCAGGGTGCACACACCCTGGGAGCGATGCTTCAGTCCTAGAGGCTCAGAAAGAAGGGTCCAGCTTTTGAATTTGAGTTGGGGTCTCCATTGCTCTGGGGCCTCCATTATGTTAACCCAGAATTTTCAAGAATAAAGACCACTGACCACAATTTATGGCCAAATTGAAGGAAGCTTTTAATTGTGCACAATAGTCTGGCAGCTGCCTCCCTAAGGCAGGGGTGTAGAGAGAGGCCTCAAGTCAGCTTCTCATGATCCTTTTATATGGTGAAACCATAGAAATCACAGGGTAGGGGGTTTATAGAGGCAAGCAAATGTGGTGACAGAAGCAGACCAGTTGTTACAGTTAAACTACTTGCTGGAACATTATGAATACACAATTCTGGGAACAGTAACCAGAGAACAATTTGTGGCCCCAGCTCAGACATAGAAACTTGGAGAAACAAACTTAACTTAGTCATTACATTACAGATTGTATAATGAGTGTAACAACTTTGATCTTCATTGGTTTGTACTATCTAACACCATGTCTTTGTTGGCAATTTCTTTTCAATCTGGTTGTAATTTGCTAAGTTAAGAAACATGACTGTGGAACTATTATTGTTTGAAATAAGTAATGTAAGTTTGTTTGATTTGATGCATCTGAACATTCTAAAACACTCTGACATGAAAGGACTCTCTTGTTATATGCATTTGAATTCAATAGTTTAGATCATATATTTGGGTTTACTTTAGAACTAGTTGTATTGTATAATTAAATTCCATCCCATTATTCACAAACTTTGGTAAAGAGTGATTATAGTTTATCTTTAAAAGCAAATATCAGTAAGCCTTTTCTTTAGATATCTTCATTTATGGAAATGAAACAAACACATATGAATTGCTTGTGGGTTTTTTTTTTTTTGCAGATTGTACAATGACTGTAAAATTTTTGTATTTCATTGGTTTGTACTATCTAACATGATGTCTTTGTTTGTAATTTCATTTCATCCTGGTTGTAATTTGCTAAGATAAGTATGATAATGACTACAGAATACTCTGTTGTTTGAAATAAATAATGTACATTTATTTTGAGGTGTCTTAACAGTCTAGACATGAAAGTACACACATTTGCTACATGAGTTTGATTTATCTCATTCAGATGATATGATTAGGTTCAATTTAGAGCTACTTGTTATTGTGTAATTAAATTCCATCCCAATATTGTCCAACTTTGTAAAAACTGATTGTAGTTCATCTTTAATATCAAACAACATCAACAAACTGGTTGAGTTTCTTTCTTGTATTGTGCCATGAGTGTAACAACTTTGAATTTCATTGGTTTATAGTATCTATCACAATGTCTTCGTTGGTATCTTCTTTTCATTCTGGTTGTAATTTGTTAAGTAATATAATGATTGTAGAACACTATATTGTTTGAAATAAAGGAAGTAAGTTTGTTTGATTTGATGTGTCTTAACAGTCTAAAACACTCTGTCATGACAAGACACCCTTTTGTTTTCTGAAGTTGAATGCTCTAGTTTTGACCATATATTTGGGTTAACTTTTGAGCTACTTTTTATTGTGTAATTAAACTCCATATCAATATTCTCAAACTTTGGTAAAGAGTGATTGTGCTTCATCTTTAATATCAAAGAACATCAGCAAGTCTTTTCGTTAAAAGATTTCATTTATGGAAAGGATCATACTAAGTGAGGTAACACAGGCACAGAAAGCCAAACGTTGCATGTTCTCTCTCATATGTGGATCCTAGCTACAAATGATTAGACTTCTATGTGACTAGGAAGAAAACTCTGTAGTATAGGCCAGTAAGCTAGAGAAGAGATATAAAGGGAATAGAAGGAGAGAGAGGGGGCATTTAATAGGATGGTATTGTATATGTGTAAGTAAAAGAACAGATTAATGGGGGTGAAAAGGCCTGAGTGAGGTCAGGGGAAGAGACTGAGTAAAGGAAAGGTGGAGGGAGGGCTAATCAAAATCTAAGAGGATATAAATAAGTAATGTGGAAACCTACTTTTTTGGACAATGGAACTCTCAGGAGCCATAGATTGTTATTAGAAAATTTTCAGTAAGCCAGGCATGGTGGCGCACGCCTTTAATCCCAGCACTCGGGAGGCAGGGGTGGGAGGATTGCCATGAGTTCGAGGCCACCCTGAGACTCCATAGTGAATTCCAGGTCAGCCTGGGCTACAGTGAGAACCTACCTCGAAAAACCAAAAAAAAAAAAAAAGAAAATTTTCAGTGCTAGGTATGGGATACCTTCCAGTGAGTTGTTGTCCAGGGAGGTCCCTGATGCCCCCAAAACATTACAGGCCATTGCTGAGGCCCTTGGTTTCCTATTAGGAATAGATGGTAAAACCCTATTGCTGAAGACTCAACATGCTTGGGCTGCAAGGCCACTGAGAAATCCTGCTGGAACTGAGCTGATAACCTCCTCCATGTAGACCAGCTGACAGAAAACTGAAAAAGCTACATTGTATGCAATTCAATGGAAGAGAGAGAAATGAAGCAAATATGTATGAATTGGTTGAGTTTCTTCTTCAGGTTGTTATAATGACTGTAACAGCTGTGAATTTCACTGGTTTGTACTATCTAACATGATATCTTCATTGGTAACTTCACTCCAGTTATTTGATAATTTAGTAATGTGAGGACTGCAGAACAGTATATTATTTTAAAAAACTAATGTAACGTTGTTTGATTTGATGAGTCTTAACTCTAAGACACTCTGACATGAAAGGACTTTTTTTTTTTCTTATATGTGTTTGAATTCCAGAGTATCAATCACAAATTTGGGATTACTTTAGAACTAGTTGTCATGTAATTAAATTTCATCCCAATATTCACAGCCTTCAGTAAAATGAGATTGTAGTTCATCTTTAATACCAAACAATATCAACAAGCCTTTTCTTTAGAAGTTTTCATTTATGTAAATGAAGCAAATGTGAATGAATTGGTTGAGTTTATTTTTCAGATTGTATGATGAGTGTAAAAACTTGGTACTTTGTACTATCTAACAGGATGTCTTTGTTGGTCATTTCTTTTCAATCCCATTGTAATTTGCTAAGTTAAGTAACATAATGATTGCAGAACACTTTGAAATAAGTAATGTAAGTTTGTTTTCTCTTAACAGTCTAGAGCACTCTGACATGGAAGTATACACATTTGTTATATGAGTTTGATTTACCTCTAATTAGGTTCATTTTAGAGGTAGTTCTATTCTATTCTATTCCAACATTATCAAACTTTTAAAAAATTGTAGTTCATGTTTAATATCAAACATCATGAGCAAACTTTTTCTTTAGAAGTTTTCATTTATGGAAATGAAGGAAATGCATATGAATTGGTTGAGCTTCTTACACAGATTGTATGATGATTATAATAACTTTGAATTTCATTGGTTTGTACTATCTAACATGATATCTTCCTTTGTAACTTCATTTCTTTCTGGTTTTCATATGCTAAGAAAAGTACCATAATGATTGCAGAACAGTATGTTGTTTGAAATAAGTAATGTAAATTTGTTTTTAGGTGTCTTAACAGTCTAGAGCACTCCGATATGAAAGTACACTCATTTGTTATATGAGTTTGATTTATCTCATACAGATCATATAATTAGGTTCACTTTAGAGCAAGTTGTTATTGTATAACTAATTTCCATTCCAATATTTTCAAACTTTTTTTCTTTCAAAGTAGGGTCTCACTCTAGCCCAGGTTGACCTGGAATTCACTATGTAGTCTCAGGGTAGCCTCGAAATCTTGGTGATCCATCTACCTATGCCTTCCGAGTGCTGGGATTAAAGGCGTGTGCCACCACACCTGGCTATTCTCAAACTTTTAAAAAACTGATTGTAGTTCATCTTTAATACCAAACAACATCAGCAAACCTTTTCTTTAGAAGTCTTCATTTATGGAAACAAAGCAAATGTGTACAAATTGGTTGAGTTTCTTTCTCAGATTTCATGATGAGTGCAACAACTTTGTATTTCATTGGTCTGTACTATCCAACATGATGTCTTTGTTGGTAATTTCTTTTCAACCTGGTTGTAATTTGCTAAGTTAAGAAACATAACGACTGCAGAACACCATATTGTTTAAAATAAGTAATGTAATTTTGTTATGAGGCTTCTTAACAGCCTAGAGTGCTCTGACATGAAATTTGTGAGTTTATATGTTATATGAGTTTGATTTATCTCATTCAGATCATACAATTGGGTTCACTTTAGAACTAGTTGTTATTGTGTAATTAAATTCCATCCCAATATTCTCAAACTTTTAAAAGCTGATTGTAGTTCATCTTTAATATCAAACAACATTGGCAAACCTTTTCTTTAGAAATCTTTTTATGGAAACAAAGCAAATGTGTGCAAATTGACTGTTTTTTTCACAGATTGTACCATGAGTTTAACAACTTTGAACTTAATTGGTAATTTCTTTTCATTCTGGTTGCAGTTTTGTAAGTTAAGTAACATAATTACTGCAGAACACTTTATTGTTTAAAAAAAAGTAATGTAGGTTTGTTTGATTTGATGCATATTAACATTCTAAAACATGAAATATGAAAGATTCTAAAACATGAAAGGACACTCTTGTTATATATGTTTGAATTCCTTAGTTTCAATCTTTTTTTTTAAATTTTTATTTATTTATTTATTTATTAGAGAGTGACAGACACAGAGAGAAAGACAGATAGAGGGAGAGAGAGAGAATGGGCGCGCCAGGGCTTCCAGCCTCTGCAAACAAACTCCAGACGCGTGCGCCCCCTTGTGCATCTGGCTAACGTGGGACCTGGGGAACCGAGCCTCGAACCGGGGTCCTTAGGCTTCACAGGCAAGCGCTTAACCGCTAAGCCATCTCTCCAGCCCTAGTTTCAATCTTATAATTGGGTTTACTATAGAACTACCTGTTTTATTGTAATTAAATTCCATCCTGATATTCACAACCATTGATAAAAAGTGATTGTAGTTCACCTTTAATGCCAAAAAAACATCAACAAGCCTTTATGTTAGAAGTTTCCTTTATGGGAATGAAGCAAATGCATACAAATTGGTTGAGTTTCATTCACAGATTGTTCAATGAGTATAACAACTTTGAACTTCATTGGTTTATACTATCTAACATGAGGTCTTCTTTTGTAACTTCATTTCATTCCAGTTGTAATTTGCTAAGATTAGTAATATAATGATTGTAGAACAACATACTTAGAAAGAAATAAGTACTGTAAATTTGTTTGTTTTGAGTTGTCTTAACAGTCTAGAACACTCTGACATGAAAGTATACTCATGTGTTATATGAATTTGATTTATCTAGTTCTGATCATATAATTAGGTTCACTTTATTCTATTCTAATATTCTGAAACTTTAAAAAAATGATTGCAGTTCATCTTTAATATCAAACAATACTTCTCAGCAAACCTTTGCTTTAGAAATCTTAATTTGTGGAAATGAAGGAAATACATACTCATTGGGTGAGTTTCTTTCACAGATTGTACAATCGGGTAACAACTTTGAACTTCATTGGTTTGCTTGATTTGATCTTCTTAACAGTATACAACACTCTGTCATGAGAAGACTCTCTTTTGTTATATGAGTTTGAATTCCCTAGTTTGATCATATATTTGGGTTTACTTTTTTTTTTTTTTAAAAAATATTTTATTTATTTACTTGAGAGCGACAGAGACAGAGAGAAAGACAGATAGAGGGAGAGAGAGAGAATGGGCGCGCCAGGGCTTCCAGCCTCTGTAAACGAACTCCAGATGCGTGCGCCCCCTTGTGCATCTGGCTAACGTGGGATCTGGGGAACCGAGCCTCGAACCGGGGTCCTTAGGCTTCACAGGCGAGCGCTTAACCGCTAAGCCATCTCTCCAGCCCTTGGGTTTACTTTTGAGCTACTCTTTATTGTGTAATTAAATTCCATACCAGTATACTCAAACTTTGATAAAAATGATTTTAGTTCATTGGTAATATCAAAGAACAACAACCAGCCTTTTCATTAGAAGTTTTCATTTATGAAAAGGAAGCAAATGCTTGATTGAGTTTCTTTCACAGATTGTATGATGAGTATAACAGCTTTGAACTTCATGGGTTTGTACTATCTAACAAGATGTCTTCATTGGTAACTTCTTTTCATTCCAGTTATAATTTGCTCTATTAAGTAACATAATGATTTCAGAACACTATAATGTTTGAAATAAGTATTAGAAGTACGTTTGTTTTGATTTGTCTTAATGGTAGAGCACTCTGACATGAAAGTACCCTCATTTGTTATATGAGTGTGATTTATCTGCCCATATAGTATAATTAGGTTCACTTTAGAGCTAGTTGTTATTGTGTAAATAAATTCTATTCCAATATTGTCAAAGTTTTTAACAATTGATTGTAGTTGATCTTTAATATCAAACAACACCAGCAAACCTTTTTATTTAGATATTTTCATTTATGGAAATGAAGCAAATGCCTGCATATTGGTTGAGATTTTTTCACAGATTGTACAATGAGTGTAAAAACTTTGAACTTCTGCAAAACAAGTTCTGCACCCTTTAACACCATGTCTTCATTGGTAACTTCTTTTCATTTTGGTTGTTGTAATTTGCTAAGTATCATAATGAGTGTGAAACACTACATTGTTTGAAATAAGGGATGTAAGTTTCTTTCTTTTGAGTCATCTTAACAGTCAAGAACACTGCCATAATTAATTTTATATATGAGTTTGATTTATCTAGTTCTGATCATATCATTAAATTCATCTTAGAGTTAGTTGTTATTGTGTAAATAAATTCCATTCCAATATTGTCAAACTTTTAAAAAATGACTATAGTTCATCTTTAATATCAAACAACATCAGCAAACATTTCCTTTAGAATTTTAATTCATGGAAATGGAGCAAATGTGTATGAATTGGTTGATTCTTTCTCAGATGGTACTATGAGTGTAACATCTTTGAACTTCATTGGTTTCTACTATCTAACACCATGTTCTCGTTGGCAACTTCTTTTCATTACTGTTGTAATATGCTAAGATAAGTAACATACTGACTATAGAACAAAACATTGTAATAAGTGATGTAAGTTTATTTGATTTGATGTGTCTCAACATTCTAAAACACTCTGACATGAAAGGACACTCTTTTGTTATATGTGTTTTAATTCCCTTGTTTCAATCATATATTTAGGTTTACTTTAGATATAGTAGTTATTTTGTAATTATGTTCTATCCCAATACTCAGAATCTACTTGTTAAAAAGTATTTGTAGGGCTGGAGAGATGGCTTAGCGGTTAAGCGCTTGCCTGTGAAGCCTAAGGACCCCGGTTCGAGGCTCGGTTCCCCAGGTCCCACGTTAGCCAGATGCACAAGGGGGCGCACGCGTCTGGAGTTTGTTTGCAGAGGCTGGAGGCCCTGACGCGCCCATTCTCTCTCTCTCCCTCTATCTATCTGTCTTTCTCTCTGTGTCTGTCGCTCTCAAATAAATAAATAAATAAAATTAAAAAAAAAAAGTATTTGTAGTTCATCTTTAATAAAAACAACATCAACAAGCCTTTTCATTAGAAGTTTTCGATTATGGAAACAAAGCAAATGTGTGTGAATTGCTGGAGGTTCTTTTGCAGATTGTACGATGAGTATAACAACTTTGAACTTCATTGGTTTTTACTATCTAACACCATGCCTTCGTTGGTAACTTCTTTTCATTCTGGTTGTAATTTGCAGAACCCTATAATGTTTGAAATAAGTCATGTAAGTTTGTTGGTTTTGAGGCATCTTAACAGTCTAGAGAACACTGACAAGAAAGTACACTCATTTGTTACATGTCTTTGATTTATCTCGTTCAGATCATATAATTAGGTTCACATTAGAGCTAGTTGTTACTTTGTTAGCAAATGCTATCCCAATATTCTCATACTTTAAAAACTGATTGCAGTTCATCTTTAATACCAAACAACATCAATAAGCCTTTTAATTAGAAGTTTGCATTTATGGAAATGAAGAAAATGTGTACAAATTGGTTGGGTTTCTTTTGCAGATAGTATGATGAGTGGAATGGCTTGGAACTTCCTTCACTTATACTGTTTAATACAGCGTCTTCGTTGGTAAATTCCTTTCATTTTGGTTATAATTTCCTAGGATGAGTAACATAATGATTGCAGAAACTATATTGTTTGAAAACAGGTAAGTTTGTTTATTTTGAGGCGTCTAGAGCACTCTGACATGAAAGTACTCTCATTTGTTACATGTCTTTGATTTATCTCGTTCAAGTCATATAAATAGGTTCACTTTAGAGCTAGTTGTTACTGTGTTAGTAAATGCTGTTCCAATATCCTCAAACTTTAAAAAAATTGATTGTAGTTCATATTTAATATCCAACAAGATCAGCAATCCTTTTCTTGAGAAGGGTTCATTTGTGAAAACAAAAACAAATGCCTATGAAGTGGTTGAGTTTCTGTTGCAGATTGTACGATGACTATAACAACTTTGAATCTCACTGGTTTGTACTATCTAACACAATGTCTTTGTTTATAACTTCTTTTCATTCATGCTATAATTTGCTGAGTTAACTAAAATGATTGCAGAAGACTATATGGCTTGAAATGAGTATGTACGTTTGTTTCATTTGTTGCGTCTTAACATTCTAAAACACTGTGACCTAAAAGGACCCTGTTTTGTTATATGAGTTTGCTTTCCTTAGTTTTGATCATATATTTGGGTTTACTTTTGGGCTAGTTGTTATTCCACCCCAATATTCTTAAACTTTGATAAAAAGTCATTGTAGTTCATCTTTAATATCAAACAGCATCAATGAGCTTTTCCTATAGAAGTTTTTCTTATGGCAGAGAAGAAAGTGTATATGAATTGACTGAGTTTTTTTTTTTTGCAGACTGTACAATGAGTATAATAACTTCATTGGTTTATACTATCTAACACCATGTCTTCATTTTTAACTTCCTTTCCTCATTCTGCTTGCAACTTACTAAGTAACATAGTGATAGCTGAGCACTATATTGTTTTGAAATAAATAATGTAAGTTTGTTTGATTTGATGTGACTTAACAGTCTACAACACTGTGTCATGAAAGGAGATGCTTGATTTTGAATTCCCTAGTTTGATTATATATTTGGGTTTACTTTTGAGCTAGTTGTTATTGTGTAATCAAATTCCACTATTCTCAGACTTTGGTAAAAAGTGTTTGCAGTTCATCTTTAGTATCAAAGAACATCAACAAGCCTTTTCATTAGAAGCTTTCATTTATGGAAACCAAAGAAATGTGTATGAATTGGCTGAGTTTCTTGTGCAGATTGAAGGATGAATGTAACAACTTTGAACATCATTGGTTTGTACTATCTAACACGTTTTTCACTGGAAGTTTTCATTTATGGAAACAAAGGAATGCACATGAATTTGTTGAGTTCCTTTCGCAGATTGTACAATGAGTTTAACAGCTTTGAACTTCATTTGTACTAACACATTGTCTTTGTAGCTTCATTTCATTTCACTTGTACTCTGCTAAGTAACATAATGATGTCAGAACACTGCATTGTTTGAAATAAGTAACGTAAGCTTGACTACATGTACCCTAACAGTCTAAAACACTGTGTCATGAAAGCAGACTCGTTTGTAATATGACTTTGAATTCCCTAGTTTGATCATATATTTGGGATTCCTTTTGAGCTAGGATTTATTGTGTAATTAACTTCCATACTAGTATTCTCAAACTTTGGTAAAAAATGTTTGCAGTTCATCTTTAAAATCAAAGAACATCAAAAGGCCTTTTTGTTAGAAGTTTTCATTTATTGACAGGAACCAAATACGAAAGCAAATGACTCTGAATTCATTGAGTTTCTTTTGTAGATTATAGGATGAGTTTAACATCTTTGAACTTCAATAGTTTGTGCTATGCAACACAATGTCTTTGTTGGTAGCTTCTCTTTATTCCAGTTGTATTTTTCCAAGACAAGTAACATAATATCTGCAGAACACTATATAGTTTTAAATAAGTAATACAAGTTAATTTGTTTTGATGTGTCCTAGCAGTCTAGAACACTCTGACATAAAAGTACACTCACCTGTTATATGCCTTTCATGTATCCCTTTCAGATGATGTAACTAGGTTCACTTTAGAGCTAGTTTTTATTGTGTAAATAAATTCCATTTCAATATTCTCAAACTTTTGAGCCTTTGATTATAGCTCATGTATAACATCAAGCAACATAAGCAAACCTTTGCTTTAGAAGTTTTCTTTTATGGAAATGAAGCAAATGCCTACAAAATGGTTGCCTTTCTTTCGCAGATAGTATGATGAATGTAACCACTTCATTGGTTTGAACTATCCAACACATTGTCTTTGTTGGTAACTTCTTTTCATTCTGGTTGTAATTTGCTATGTTAGGTAAATAATGATAGCAGAACACTTATTGTTTGAAATAAGTCATGTAAGCTTGTTGGTCTTTGAGGCATCTTAACAGTCTAGAGCACTCTGACAAGAAATTACACTTATTTATTACATGCCTTTGATTTATCTTGTTCAGATCATATGTTACTGTGTTAGTAAATGCTATCCCAATATTCTTATACATTTAAAAAACTGATTGCAGTTCATCTTTAATATCAAACATCAACAAGCCTTTTCGTTAGAAGTTTGCATTTATGGAAATGAAGAACATGTGTTCAAATTGGTTAGGTTTCTTTCACAGATTGCATGATGAGTGTCACGGCTTTGTACTTTATTCACATGTACTGTTTAACACAAAGTCCTCATTGGTAAATTCCATTCATTCGGTTATAATCTCCTAAATTGAGTTTTGTCACAGACTGTATGATGAGTGTAACAGCTATGAACTTCATTGGTTTGTACTATCTAATGCCATGTCTTCGTTTGTAACTTCCTTTCATTTTGCTTGTAATATGCTAAGTAACATAATGATAGCCAAACACTATGTTTTTTTTGAAATAAGTAACATAAGTTTGTTTGATTTGATGTGACTTAACAGTCTACAACACTGTGCCATGAAAGGAGACTCTTTTGTTATATGAGTTTGAATCCCCTAATGTGACCATATATTTGGGATTCCCTTAGAGCTAGTTTTTATTGTGTAATTAACTTCCATACCACTATTCTCAAATTTTGGTAAAAAGGAACCAAACATGTAAGCAAATAAGTACAAATACATTGAGTTTCTTTTGTAGATTGTAGGATCAATGTAACAAATATGAACTTCAATAATTTGTGCCATGCAACATGATGTCTTTGTGGGTAATTTCTTTTCATTCCTGTTGTAATTTTCTAAAATACATAACTTAATAACTGCAGAATACTACATTGTTTTTAATAAGTAATACAAGTTCATTTGTTTTGATGTGTCTGAAAAATCTGGAGCACTCTGACAGGAAAGTACACTCATGTGTCATATGCATTTAATGTATCTATTTCAGATCACGTAATTAGGTTCACATCAGAGCTAGCTGTTACTGTGTAAATAAATTCTATTCCAATATTGTCAACCTTTTAAAACTTGTATTGTAGTTCATGTATAACATCATGAAACCTTTCTTTAGAAGTTTTCATTTATGTAAATGAAGCAAATGCCTACGAATTAATTGAGCATCTTTCGCAGATGTACAATGCGGGTAAGAACTTTATTGGTTTGAACTATCCAACATGTTGTCTTTGTTGGTAACTTCTTTTCTTTCTGGTTGTAATTTGCTATGTTAGGTAACATAATGATAGCAGAACACTATATAGTTTGAAATAAGTCATGTAAGTTTGCTGGTATTTGTCCTGAAAGTGCACTCATCTGTTACATGTCTTTGATTTATCTCATTCAGATCATATAACTAGGTTCACTTTAGACCAAGTTGTTACTGTGTCAGTGAATGGTAGCCCAATATTCTCATTATTTTAAAAACTGATTGCAGTTCATCTTTAATAACCAACAATATCAACAAGCCCTTTCGTTAGAAGTTTGCATTGATGGAAAGGAAGAACACGTGTACAAATTAATGGGTTACATTCGCAGATTGTACAGTGAGTGTGATGGCTTTGAACTTCCTTCACTTGAACTGTTTAACACAATGTCTTCATTGGTAAATTCCATTAATTTTGGCTAATTTCCTAAGATGAGTAACATAATGATTGCAGGAATATTGTCTGAAAAAAGTCATGTAAATTTGTTATTGTGAAGTGTCTTAACAGTCTGGAGCACTCTGAAATGAAAGTCCACTCATTTGTTACATGTCTTTGATTTCTCTCATTCAGATCATGTAACTAGGTTGACCATAAAGGGAGTTGTTACTATGTTAGTAAATGATATTCCAATATCCTCAAACTTTAAAAAAATTGATTGTAGTTCATATTAATATCTAAAAAGATCAGCAATACTTTTCTTGAGAAGTGTTCATCTATGAAAATGAACCAAATGCCTACAAAGTGGTTGAGTTTCTGTCCCAGATTGTATGATGACTATAACAACTTTGTATTTCTTTGGTTTGTACTATCTAACACCACTGTAAGTTGGCTGAGTTAACTATAATAATGATTGCAGGGAACTGTGATTGGAATGGAATATGTACGTTTGTTTCATTTGGTGTGTCTTAACATTCTCAAACACTGTCACCTGAGAGGACACTGTTTTATGAGTTAGATGACCTTAGTGTCAATCTTGTAGAGCGAGTTATTGTGCAATAAAATTCCTTCACGACATTCTTACACTTTGATAAAAAACATTGTAGTTTGATTTGATAAAACATTGTAGTTTATCTTTAATATCAAGTAACAACAATGAGCGCTTCCTTTAGGTTTCACTTATGGCAGGGAAGAAACTGCATATCAAATGACTGAGTTTTTTTTTGCAGAGTGCAGTATGAGTGTAACAGCTTTGAAATTTATTGTGAGGTAGGGTCTCACTCTGGTCCAGGCTGACCTGGAATTAACTCTGTAGTCTCAGGGTGGCCTCAAACTCATGGCGATCCTCCTACCTCTGCCTCCCGAGTGCTGGGATTAAAGGCGTGCGCCACCATGCCCGGCTAATTCTCACAAATTTTAAAAACTGATTGTAGTTCATCTTTAATAACCAACCACATCAACAAGCACTTTCGTTAGAAGTTTTCATTGATGGAAATGAAGAACATGCATACAAATTGGTTGGGTTACTTTGGCAGGTTGTATGATGAGTGTAAAGGCTTTGAAATTCCTTCACTTAAACTGTTTAACACAGTATCTTTTTGGTAAATTCCACTCATTTCGGTTATAATTTCCTAAGATGAGTAACAAAATGTTTCAAGAAACTGTACCATTTGGAAAAAGTCATATAAATTTGATTATTTTCAGGTGTCTGAACAGTCTAGAGCCGTCTGAAATGAAAGTCCACTCATTTGTTACATGTCTTTGATTTATCTCGTTCAGGTCACATAACTAGATTCACTTTAGAGCTAGTTGTTACTCTGTTAGTAAATGCTATTCCAATATTCTCAAACATTAAAAAAAAAAAAAGACTGTAGTTCACATTTGGTATCCAACAACAGCAGCCATCATTTTCTTGAGAAATGTTCATTTATGAAAACAAAGCGAATGCCTTCCAAGTGGTAGAATTTGTGTTGCAGATTGTCCGATGACTACAACTTTGTACTTCTTTACTTCGTACTAGCTAACACAATGTGTTTGTTGTTAACTTCTTTTCATTCCCACTGTAGTTTGCTGAGTTAACTCTAATAATGACTGCAGGAGACTGTGTGATTGGAAATGAATATGTATGTTTGCTTCATTTGGCATGTCTCAACATTCTAAAATACTGGGACGTAAAAGGACACTGCTTTGTTTTATGAGTTTGATTGCCTTAGTTTCGCTCTTGTATTTAGGTTTACTTTCAAGCTAGTTTGTTGGGCCTTGAGAGGCCTGGACGTGAGGGCTAGTGGAACTTCCTGAGCCTAGCTAGTTTGGCGACCTGCCTCTGGCCAGCTATGACTCAGCACGGCGCCAAATTGCCTCTGGCCTGCTACTTCTACATAGGAAGTTAGAGATCCTGTGCGGGCACACTCTTAGAACCAATCATTTCAAAAGTCACAGTATGCTATTGACCCTTACACCTCACCCCATCCTGAGATTCCCACCCTCATTCTCAACACTATGTAAACACCTGCCTGTTACAATAAAGTGAGATCCTGCTTCGACAAGTCTCCTGACTCAGTATGTTTCTCTCCAGTGACTAGGACAGGGTCTGGGTCGGGAACACTCCCAAGGAGAGACCGGCAGGACCAGCTCTCCTACAGCCCTACCTTCCGGAGAACCTGCCACTAGTTACAGTGAATTGAGTTTTTTCACAGCGTGTACAATGAGTGTAACAGCTTTGAACTTCATTGGATTTGACCATCTATTGCGATGTATTTGTTGCTAACTTCTTTTCATTCCATGTAATTTTCTAAGATAAGTAACATAATAATTGCAGAACACTATATTTGAAATCAGTAATACAAGTTCATTTGATTTGATGCGTCTTAGCAGTCTAGAGTACTCCGACACAAAAGTACACTCATTTGTTATATGCCTTTCATGTATCTCTTTCAGATCATATAGTTAGGTTCACTTTAGAGTTAGTTGCTATTGTGTAAACAAATTCTAATCCAATTCCCTCAAATTTTTAAAACTCTGATTGTAGTTCATGTATAACATCAAACAACATCAGCAAACCCTTTCTTTTGAAGTTTTCATTTAAGGAAATGAACCAAATGCCTATGCATTTGTAGAGCATCTTTCGCTGATTGTATGATGTGTGTAAGAACTTCATTGGTTTGAACTATCCAACACATTGTCTTTGTTGGTAACTTCTTTTCTTTCTGGTTGTATTTTGCTATATTAGGTCTTATGTTAAGCTATTGATAGCAAAACACTATATTGTTTGAAATAAGTCACATCAGTTTGTTGGTCTTTGACCTGTAAGTCCACTCATCTGTTACATGTTTTTGATTTTTCTCATTCAAATCACATCATTAGGTTCACTTTAGAGCTAGTTGTTTATGTGCTAGTAAATGCCATCCCAATATTCTCATGCATTTTAAAAGCCGATTGCAGCTCATCTTTAATAACCACCAACATCAACAAACGTTTTTGATAGAAGTTTGCATTGATGTAAATGAAGCACATGTGTAGAATTTGGTTGGGTTTCTTTCGCAGATTGTACAATGAGTGTGATGGCTTTAAACTTCCTTCGCTTGAACTGTTTAATGCAGTGTCTTCGTTGGTAAATTCCATTCATTTCTGTTTTCCTAAGATGAGTAACATGATTGCAGAAACTGTTTGAAAAAAGTAATGTAAATTTGTTTATTGTCAGGTGCCTTAACAGTCTGGAGCATTCTGAAATGAAAGCCCACTCATTTGTTACGTGTCTTTGATTTATTGCATTCAGATCATATAACCAGGTTCACTTTAGAGCTCGTTGATACTATGTTAGTAAATGCTATTCCAATATTCTCAAACTTAAAAAAATTGATTGTTCATTATTTAATATCCAACAACAGCATCGTTTTCTTAATAAGTGTTCATTTATGAAAACAAAGCAATGCCCTCCAAGTAGTTTTCTGTTGCAGATTGTACAATGACTGTAACAATTTTGTACTTCTTTGCTTTGGACTAACACAATGTGTTTGTTGTTAACTTCTTTTCATTCCCCCGTATTATGCTGAGTTAACTCTAATAATGGTTGCGGGAGACTGATTGGAAATGAATATGTATGTTTGTTTCATTTGGTGTGTAGTAAAATTCTAAGATACTGCGACCTGTTTTGTTTACTGAGTTTGATTGTCTTAGTTTCAATGTTGTATTAGGGTTTACTTTTGAGCTAGTTATTGTGCAATTCTAGTCCTTTGCAAAATTCTTAAACTTTGATAAAAAGTCATTGCAGTTACATGTCTTTGACTTATCGCAATCAGATCATATAACTAGCTTCACTTTAGAGCTAGTTGATACTGTTAGTAAATGCTATGATATCAAACTTTTAAATAATTGATTGTAGTTTAAATTTAATATTGTTTCGTTTCATGTGTCTAACTTTCTAAACACTGGGATGTGAAACGACAGTGCTTTGTTTTGAGTTTGATTGCCTTACTTTCACTCTTGTATTTAGGTTTACTTTCAAGCTAGTCATTGTGCATTTATTCGTTCATTCTTACACTTTGATGAAGTCATTATAGTTCATCATCACAACATCAATGAACATTCCTCTTGAAGTTTTCACTGATGTCAGGGAAGAAATTGCATGTGAATTACTTGAGTTTTTCACAGAGTGTACAATGAGTGTAATAGCTTTGAAAGTCATTGGCTTTGACCATTTAATGTGATGTCTTTGTGGGTAACTTCTTTTGATTTCAGATGTAATTTTCTAAGAGAAGTAACATAATAACTGCAGAACATTATATTGTTTGAAATCAGTAATACAATTTCATTTGTTTTGATGCATCCTAGCAGTCTAGAGCACCTGACCCGAAAGTACACTCATTTGTTGTATGTTATATTTCAGGTATCTTTCAGATCATATACTTAGGTTCACTTTAAAGCTAGTTGCTATTGTGTAACTCTTGATTGTAGCTCATGTAAAAGAAAGGAAGCAAATGCCAACGAATTGGTTGAACATCTTTCACAGATTGTTCAATACCTGTGAAAACTTCATTGGTTTGAACTACCCAACAGGTTGTCTTTGTTGGTAACTTCTATTCTTTCTGGTTGTAATTTGCTGTTAGGTAACATAATGATAGCAGAACACTATACTGTTTGAAATAAATCACATAAATTTGTTGTTCTTTGACCTGAAAGTCCACTCACCTGTTACATGGCTTTGATTTATCCCGTACAGAACATATAACTGGGTTCACTTTAGACCTAGTTGTTACTATGTCAGTAAATGCTAGCCCAATATTCCCATACATTTTAAAAACCGATTGCAGTTCATCTTTAATAAGCAACAACATCAACAAGCGCTTTTGTTAGAAGTTTGTGTTGATGAAAATGAAGAACATGCATCAAAATTGGTTGGGTTTCTTTCACAGAATGTATGATGAGTGTGATGGCTTTGAACTTCCTTCGCTTGAACTGTTTAAACACAATGTCTTCGTTGGTAAATTCCATTCATTTCAGTTATAATTTCCTAAGATGAATAACTTAATGATTGAAGAAACTGTACTGTTTGAAAAAAGTCATGTAAATTTGTTATTTTCAGGCGCCTTAACAGTCTGGAGCATTCTGAATGAAAGTCCACTCGTTTGTTACACATCTTTGATTTATTGCATTCAGATTGTATAATTAGTTTCACTTTAGAGATAGGTGTTACTGTATTAGTAAATGCTATTTCAATATTCTCAAACTATATAAAACTGATTGTAGTTCATATTCAGTATCCACAAAAATAGCCATAGTTATCTTGAGAAGTGTTAATTTATGAAAACAGAGCAAATGCCTTCCAAGTGTTTGAGTTTCTGTTGCAGATTAGACGATGACAACTTTGTACTTCTTTGCTTTGTACTAGCTACAATGCGTTTGTTATTAACTTTTCATTCCCACTGTAGTTTGCTGAGTTAACTATAATAATGATTACAGAAGACTGTGTGATTGGAAATGAATATGTACATTTGTTTCATTTGGCGTGTCTTAACATTCTAAAACACTGGGACATGACAGGACACCATTTTGTTTTATGAGTTTGATTGCCTTAGTTTTGATCTTGTATTTAGGTTTACTTTCGAGCTCATTATTATGCAATTCTATTCCTTCATGACATTCTTACACTTTCATAAAAAGTCATTGTAGTTCATCATTAATATCAATCAACATCAATGAGCATTTCCTTTAAAGTTTTCACTTATGGCAGTGCTGGGATTAAAGGTGTGCCACACCATGCCCAGTTTCGATGGACATTTTCTTATATCCAGATATTCAAGTGAACTTCACAGATAATGAAAATAGCTAGTAGAATTTTGCAAAGGCATAAGGGAACTTGATGTCTTTACTGTGGAAAAGCATCTACTATATTCCTTCAAGTTTATAAATATCCCTGATAAGAGTAATTTACAGACAACCTGTTGATCACTGTGGGGTGACATTACCATCTACTGGTCATTATGCATTGCATATGGACTCCCTCTACTGGTCTGCTCAGAGATGCTTAAGGGACAATGGAACTTGTACATACTTGAGGAAGGGCCATGGTTTTAGTTTTTCTTACTAATTACTTGCTAATATTGATGTAAGGACATGCTCGTATTTTATTGCCCATAAAAGAAAATGAGAAAGTACATTTCAACCCTCCCCCTAACCACAAGAGCAAAAATTGTCTATGAAATTTGGAAGGATTGAGCTGGAGAGATGCCTTAGTGATCAGGGACTGGGAAGCCTAAGGACCCAGGTTTGACTGCCCAGGACCCACGTAAACCAGATGCACAATGTGGCATGCATGCATCTGGAGTTTGTTTCAAGTGGGTGGATGCCCTGGCACACCTATTCTTTCTCTCTCCCCCCTTTGCCTCTTTCTTCCAAATAAAAGTAAATTTTTTTTTTTTAAATTGGAAGGATTATCTTGAGTTTGTTTCCATGACTGCATAGCCAATGCAAACAGCACCACAGGGATAGGCTCAACTACTAATTATTCAGTATTGGCTTATCATTCCTACTTGACTAAAAGCAGAGGCGGTAGTCAGTTCTCTCACTGGCCAAATAGAAAGAAAGCAACTAACTGTCATCAGAACTTCTGTGATAAATGCTGTTCTAATTGCTATATCTGACTGAGGGCTTAGGTGCCAGGCATGGTTCTAAGGACTTCTCTTGTACTGTTTCATGTCAAAGCAACTGTTCAAAGAGGTTACAACTCCAAATGTAACAGTCAGAAAGGTCAGGCTGAAGCAGACAGAGATGACGATGATGACTGCTTTAGGTTGTTTCTGCTGTGCAGTGAAAGGCCTGGGATCTGAAGCCACTAATCTACCCTTCCAGAGAGACCAAGAATCAAAGCAAAACAAAAATGGTGACGCTGTTTTTCTTTTTTTGAGAGAGAGAGAGGGAGAAAATGGGCATGCCAGGGCCTTTCTTCAGCTGCTATGAACGAACCTCAGGTATGTGCACCCCCCTGCATGCATGTGTGACATTACACACCATCACTTTTATGTCTGGCTACATGGGACCTGGAGATTTGAACATGCATCCTTAGGCTTCACATGGAAGTGCCTTACCTGCTCAACCATCTCTCCAGCCCGACACCATTTTAAAATGATGCAAAAAAACATTAAAAGTATTTTGAAAAAGTTATATTAGCAGTTTTACCATAGTACTTTAAAAATAGGTTGCTTAGCAGATTTACTGATAATTATTCTTTGGAAAATACATATTCGTAAGCCAAGTTTCTAGATTAAAGTTGTTTTATTTCTCTATTTACATGCTATCCTTGATCAAAAAAGATTAAAAGCTGAAAGTAGAATTATGGTAACTTACAAACTATACAGTAGAAATATACATGATTTGAAATACGTTAGTCTCCCCAAAAGCTGGCTGCTTCCAAACTTGATTTGATATTTTGCATGTTTTCTCTCCGTTGTTTGGTAAATATGTTTGCTTCTCCTTTCTGCAATCGACGTCTGACAGTTGATTTTTGCTGCTTTGTCAGCTGACGTTTCACCTTTTGTTTCACCAGTTCCTGCAAAAGAGTATGTAAATTGGTCTTCCTAATAGCCATTTCAATCAGGGGCAGAAATCCACTAAAACAAAGACTGACCCTACCGTAGCTTTCCAATTTGTATGAGAAAAATGGAATTTTAAATCCCCAAGATAGGACTGTATGAATCATTATATAAAATGAACCAGGAAGAGCTGCTCAGACAAAGTAGGGACATGGAGTGGTCACCATGTGGCACTGTGGTGATGTTAAACAGATACGGACCTCACCATTTGCTGCTCCATCTTGTTTCTACTGCTTTCTAATAAATTTAAGTAAATAAATAAATTTTAAAATAATGTGTTTTAGGACTGGAGAGATGGCTTAGCAGTTAAGATGCTTGCCTGCGAAGCTAAAGACCCAGATTCAACTGCCCAGGACCTACATAATCCAGATGTACAAGGTGGCACATGCATCTGGAGCTCATTTGCAGTGGCTATAGGCCCTAATGTGCCCATTCTGTCTCTCTCTCTCAAATAAACTAATGAATGAAATATAAAAAGTGTTTGGTTTGTGAGAAATCAAAATCCCAGGAAGAATATAAAATAGTAAGGCCAAGAGCAGACAATTATGAACTGTGAGAAATCTACATTAAATATTTTGCATTTTAATATGTGCCATATAGATTTCAGTTTTATGTTCAGAAAATCAGGTAAATACAAGTTTCAAATACGCAGAAAAAACACATGAAACCAATCACACACTGCTACACTGCTGGAATTTCAACTTTGGATTGATTGGTCTGGCAGGTTCTAAATGTTTCTGCTGCCACGCAGAGGTCCCAGAACTAGAAGTGTGCTATTATATTATATATGACTATATTGTTATTTTTACTTTGTGTTTGGTAACACTCATTTTGTAATGTCCCAGTGTTATCCAACACAAAACATACATTTAAAAATTTTAGCCAGGCGTGGTGGCACACACCTTTAATCCCAGCACTCGGGAGGCAGAGGTAGGAGGATCGCTGTAAGTTCAAGGCCACCCTGAGACAAAAGAGTGAATTCCAGGTTAGCTTGGACTAGTGTGAGACCCTACCTCAACCCCCCCCAAAAAGTTTAAAAAAATTATTTATTAATTTTAATATTTTTCATGTTTATTTATTTATTTGAGAGAAAGACAGAGAAATTGGTGTGCCTGGGACTCTAGCCACTGCAAATGAACTCCAGACACATGCACCATTTTGTGTATCTGGCTTACATGGGTCCTGGGGAATTGAACCTGGGTCCTTTGACTTTGTAGGCATGCACCTTAACCGTTAAGGCATCCCTTCAGCCCAGAACAAACATTTTATTGACACTATATTTGAACTTGGAATAAGTAGTTTAGGAAAAGGAAGTTACTTCTTTTCTTTTGAATTTATCTTTTTCCTTTTTAAAAAAAACTCATGTAAATTAACACTAAAAACCAACTCCAATGGCATACAATTTACCTTAAGCAGAAAGGGAAGCCCAAAACACCAATTATGTAATTTCAATTTATGGGAAAAAAAGGGTTAAATTGCTGTTACTAATTACTTTCTCAATTCTGGATGACAGAAAATTAATTTTTAGAAAACATAAACTAATTTGTAAAACAAAAACAAGACTAGGAATACTCACACACTAGCTTTTGTTGACTGACTGGTAAAGGAATCAGAAGTAACAATCAAAAGTAGTTTTGTTTCCTTTATCAGAGGAGATAGATAGGACAATTAGAAATTTCTGTCTTATTTAGGCAGGCAAGAATGAGGTTTTTTCCCATAGCACTGATGCCAGGGAGCTGAAGAAGCAATGTCTCCATAGGCCAGTGAGAGTGGACCAATTCTTACTTCTGGGTAGGTCAAGAAGAAGGCTGCCTCACATGCAGAAAAGCTTCCCATTTGGAGCTGGAATATTTTGTCCTGAAAATGATCTCAGGGCACTACTACTAAAATTCCAAAGGAACCAACACAAACTCTGAGAGGGCTGGAGAAATGGCTTAGTGATTAAGGTGTTTGCCTACAAAGCCAAAAGACCCAGATGCGATTCCCCAGGACCCACATAAGCCAGATGCACAAGGTGGCACACATGTCTGAAGTTCATTTACAGCATCTATAGGCCCTGGTATATCCATTCATTTTCTCTCTCTGCTTTTTTCTCTTTCAAATAAATAAATGAAAATTAAAAATATAAGAAAAAAAAAACACCTTTAAGATAAAGAAAAAACCTCCCTGAAAGCTCTGATCACTCCAGTTGAGAATGAACATTTTTTTTCTAGCTGCTATAATTTCGTAACTTTAATATGAGAAACTCAAATGTGCAAGAGTATCTGTAATCCTCAGAGTACGTAGCCTCATCACTATGGCCTAGCAAACAGCTAGGTACATGTGTAAATACTTACTGGAGGAATTGTTGAGCAGCTTAGGACACTGCTTGCAGATGTAACACTCAAAGTTCTTGTTCTACATTGATTAACACTTCTCATATTTTCTTCATCTCTAAAGTAAAATTTAAGAAAACCACAGTTAGCCTCAGGGTGGTCTCAAACTCATGGCAATCCTCCTACCTCTGCCTCCCCAGTGCTGGGATTAAAGGTGTGTGCCACCACATCCAGCTCCATTAAATCTATTAATTGTATTTTCAGTCTTCTGCAAACTTCCTGAAGCTTTCAAAATGACAGACTGTTTTAAGTTACCAAATGCAACATCTTCCCATAATTGTGTTTTCCACTAAGCCTTATTAATCTGCTTTTCTTGCCACCTTCCTAAACAACAGGAAACAGAGTAAGACCCAGCAAAAATATTCTCTCTAAAACTGTGTGTGGTGGCACATGCCTTTAATCCCAGGACTTGGGAGGTAGAGGTTGGAGAATTGTTGTGACCTTGAGGCCAGCCTGCAGCTGCAGAGTGAGATCCAGGCGATGTCGAAAAGAAACTAATAAACAAGCAAATTCTTTCTCTCTCTTTGGAGACATGGTCTTACTGTAGCCCAAGCTGCCTCATACCTGTGATTCTTTTGACTCAGCCTCCTAAATGCTGGCATTTTAGGAGTGCTCTATAATCCTCAGCCAGGGGTCTGCTTTGTGAGGTAGGAAAAGATTTACATATATATATATATATATATATATATTACTGTTGACAGTCTTTTTTTTCTAAATTTTTTTTGTTCATTTTTATTTATTTATTTGAGAGTGACAGAGAGAGAAAGAGGCAGATAGAGAGAGAATGGGCGCTCCAGGGCTTCCAGCCTCTGCAAACGAGCTCCAGAGGCATGCGCCCCCTTATGCATCTGGCTAACGTGGGTCCTGGAGAATCGAGCCTCGAACTGGGGTCCTTAGACTTCACACGCAAGCACTTAACCGCTAAACCATCTCTCCAGCCCGATAGTCTTATTTTTCATACTACTCAATATTTTCTTAAGAACTCAGACAAAATTAACTCTTAATAACTAGTATTTTTCTACATCACTTTGCTTCTGCACTTAGCAAATGTTCTGCTTAGGCCACACAGTAATAAAATGTTGGCAGCACATATCCAGTGAGTACAAACATATTATTACTCCAATACCCTGTTTAAAAGGCCATTAACTCTCTTCTATGTAGATTTTGCTAGAATGATACCCAGAGGTATCATTCAAGATACCTCTGGAAACACGTTTCTGAACTGGTAAACTAAGTAAAGCAAACTCCTCCCAATGTGGGAACACCTCATCAAATGTACTTAAAGCTAGAAAAGAACACAGCCCCAGCCTAAGAAGAGACCTAACTTTGTAGTCTTACTCTGAGTTGGACTGACTTTTTAGCCTCTTAACTCAGATGGGAGCCTATGCTCTTGGCTGTCCTGAGTTTCCAGCTTGCTCACTCTAGGCCAACCCCCACAAATCATATAGGTGGCTTGACTTTGCAACTTTGCAATGGTGTAAAAGTGAAAACAGATTTCGTAAAAACCACTGGCAATATATAGTATGATACTCTTGAGATGCTTTGAAGTACTAAGCCAAAGGGAAAACAACAGATTAAATAACACTAAGTTGGGCTGAAGACATGACTTAGTGGTTACGGTATTTATCTGTGAACTCATGTTTGAATCTCTGGGTCTCATGTAAGCCAGATGCAGTGACACAAGTGAGCAATGTCGCACATGAGCACAAGGGGGCGCACACATTTGCAGTTCATTCACAAAGGATGAAGGGCCTGGCATGCCCACTCTGTCTCAAAGTAAATAAAAAAAGCTATAGATTTTGGTAGCTTAGGTGTAGGATGTGATCCCATGGTAAGTTGAGGAACATCTGTAATAAATCTTCTGACTTTTATGAGAATGCAAACCAACAGTTACTAAAACTTTTGAGTCACAGTTACCCTTTTCCACTAGCTGACTTTTTCTTTGTATGTATCTCACTTAATTTTCAAAGTTATTAAATGAACACAACACAGTTGCTGAAAATACATAGCCATGTGGAAAAGGACTAAAATTCTCGCACTTAACCACAAAAACTGTAAAGATGGCCTTGTCAAATGCTTAAAAAAAATGTACTGCTCAGCTGATTTGTCATTTATTTTTTTATTTTTTTTTTTATCAAGGTAGGGTCTTGCTCTAGTCACAGGGTGGCCTCAAACTCATGGCAATCCTCCTACCTTTGCCTCCCAAGTGCTGGGATCAAAGGTGTGTGCCACCACACCTGGCTCAATTATTGTTTTGAAATAAATAAGGTCACTATTGTAGTAAACTGTAGTTTGTTTCTAAACAGTCTCAAATCTAAAAATTAGGTTTTAGCACTTTTTGTTAATTTAAGCTGTTTGATTAAAATTTTCAATACAAAAAATTCTTAAAAAAAAACACATTATGTAGCCTTAGCTATATATCAAGAAAAAAAGCACTGCAGGTTTAAAGCAGCAGATTCACTATGGATGTTTTACATAGAAAGTACATTTACTGCATCTTACATATTTACATGCTGTTATAAATATACTTAGATGTATAATTGAAGAAACAACTCACTATATAAAATCAGATCACTTTATTGATACCTACATTAATTTTGTAAAAGTCGTCAGTTTTTAGTTGGAGGCAGAATTCTTTGCTAAATAACCCTGAATCAGATCAACTGAAAAGGCAGATTTGTTGGCTTTCATTTCAGACATAGTGGTAGCAGAACTATGTGAAACCATGTTTCCTTTTACAAACACCCTCATTTGAGCAGGGCACAGTGGCACATGCCTTTAATCCCAGTACTTGGGAAGCAGAGGTAGGAGGACCACTGTGAGTTCAAGGCCACCCTGAGAAGGGAATTCCAGGTCAGCGGGGACTAGAGCAAGATGCTATCTTGAAAAACAAACAAAAAGAAAAACAATACAAACAAACAAAATCAAATACATTCATTTGCCAGAATCAAAGAAAGCACTGGTCTCAAGATTAGAGTAAAAAAGCATACAAGAGTCTGCCCATACCTGGAAGGCCTGAGCTCCCTGCTCAATGATGACAAGGCAATCAGACGAGGGTACTCATCTTCACATTCTTCAGAGCCTGCAGAGGTTTCCTCTTGTCTTGTCTGACCATCTTGTTTGATGTGATTTTCAGTTCTGTTCTCCTCAGAAAATCCAGTTACAGAATTGTCAACAACCTGTCCTTTCATTTTGTCCAAAACTTGATTGAGTTCAGTCATTTCAAATCTAGGTCCATTAGCACTCTCTGATAACCTGTCTCCCTTTATCTGCTCAAGGTCTCCAGAGGAGCTGTAATGGTAGCCATCTGATTCCTCTGAATTTTGTTCACTTTCCACTTCCGCTGTACAAACCTTTGCTTTTTCTGACACATCCTCATCAGAAAATGAGAAATCCGATCCCTCTTCTATTTCTGTGGTTTGATCATCTGGACCTCCCAGATGTAGCAGCTCATCATCTGTCTGCATTTCCTTTGTGTATCCACTTGCAGAAACTTCAACATCAAGAGAATCCTCCCTCCTTGGAAAAGGTGTCAAAAGTGAAAAACAGTAAAAATCAAAATGAATTCTACTACTATAATAAACTATGACTCTACAGTGAGCTAGTCTAAATACTTCAAATATTTCCTTTTAACTCTAATATTTAAATGGCTTAAGCATCTAACTATCAAAGATGAATGATTACAAAGTAGCACATTAATAAAAAGGCTATAGGAGCTGGAGAGATTGCTTAATGGTTTAGGCGTTGGCCTGCAAAGCCAAGGAACCCAGGTTCAATTCCCCAAGACCCATGTAAGCCACATACACATGGTGGTACATGTGTCTGGAGTTTGTTTACAACAGCTAAAGGCCCTGGTGTACCCATTCTATCTACCTGCTTCTCTTGCTCCCTCTCAATAAATAAAATAAAAACATTAAAAAGGCTATAGAAACTTCAGCTGAGATCTATTAAATTAGTAAATTAATTTTCAAAATAGACTAAAGACTTTTAAAAATTGTGTAACTAGGGCTGGAGAGATGGCTTAGCGGTTAAGCGCTTGCCTGTGAAGCCTAAGGACTCCGGTTCGAGGCTCGGTTCCCCAGGTCCCACGTTAGCCAGATGCACAAGGGGGCGCACACATCTGGAGTTCGTTTGCAGAGGCTGGAAGCCCTGGCGCGCCCATTCTCTCTCTCTCCCTCTATCTGTCTTTCACTCTCAAATAAATAAATAAATGAAAATTAAAAAAAAAATTAAAAAAAAAATTGTGTAACTCATCACAAACCATGAAATATCACAAATATGTAAACCAAATAAGTATATAAACCAAACTTAACTAAATTGCATAAAATTCTGAATAAAGAAAAAACACAAATTTCATTAAGTCTGTTTCCTTATGAATGAGCTATGAATGTTTGACATAACACTCAAAATAGAATAAAAGTTAGTTCTTAGCTCCATAAGGAAATAAATATATTATATCTAAATATTCAATTGCACTGTTTTAATGGACTGAAGGCAGGTATTTAATGGAGCAGTGATAGCAGCAGTAGTCAGCAGCAATTGGGTGTCAAAGGTGACTAGACAGTCTTTCAAATAAATGTTTTAACTTTTGAAATTAAATAACTCATCTATTTAAAGAATTCCTCATTATAAACAATTCTGAATACAAACCTGATATCGCTAAAGGTTGGGTAGAGCTCACTTTCATAGCTAAAACGTTTCATGAAGAAATCCCTAATGCATTTAACATCTCTGTCAAAATACCTATAAAGGAAAACAGATCATTTTTATATATTCTTTGTATATTCATCTTTTTCCTAATAAGTTAATAAAATATCCTTCTTAGCTACAGACACTTCTGTTCTTCACATGATGTTACACAAAAGAAAAAGATACAAGTTGGTTGTACTTGAAAAAACTAATACACGAGGAAATTTTGTGTGATAGAACCTGTGAATTCTGTTTTAATAGTGAGAAAACAATAGTTTTCCTGCACTGTTACTTAATCTGTAGTGAGAAAAGATGGAAGAAGAATGGTGTGAACTCTAGTAAGGGCTCTGCATTTTGGGAACAAGTTCCCTATAAGCCTCTAGAACCCGCACCAGGAACGCAGCCATTGCAATCGAACTCCAGGAGCTTGGGCGACCTAGTGGGCACGTGCGACCTTGGGCTTGTCCAACCTTTGTGCATCTGGCTTATGGGGATCTGGAGAGTTGAACATGGGTCCTTAGACTTTGCAGGCAAGTGGCTTAACCACTAAGCCATTTCTCTAGCCATGGAGTCTGTACTTAATATGTAGTAAGAAAAGATGAAGGATGGCGTGAACCCTAAGAAAGTGACTATGGGAACTACATTTTAGGAACATGTTCCCTCTTAGCCTCTAGAACCTGCAGTCTGTCTGATGTGCTCCCATGAATAACACCCACTACAAACTAGCCAACCAGGAAAGCTGGAGATAAAAGTCAATGACTCATAAGGAAACTGAGTTTCCTGGGCTGGAGAGACGGCTTAGTGGTTAAGGCTCTTGCCTGAGAAGCCTAAGGACTCATGCTTGACTCTTCAGATCCCACATAAGGTAATTTGCCTGCAAAGCCAAAGGACCCAGGTTCAATTCCCCAGGACCCATAAAAGCCAGATGCAAAAGGTGGCACATGCATCTGAAGTTTGCAGCAGCTACAGGCCCTGGCGTGCCCATTCTTTCTCTGTATGTATCTTTCTATCTCTTTCAAATAAAAAAAAAAAAAAAAAGGGCTGGAGAGATGGCTTAGTGGTTAAGGCACTAGCCTGCAAAACAAAAGGACCAATGGAAGCCAGATGCACAAGGTGGCACATGTGTTTGGAGTTTGTTTGCAGTAGCTAGAGGCCCTAGTGTGCCTATTCTCTTAATCTCTCTGCCTCTCTAATAAATTACTTAAAATTATTATTCTTAGTATGTTCACATCTCCCTACTACACTTTAGGTTTTTTTAAAGCAGGGGAAGGGCTCAATTATACTTCAATCTCTTTCACTCAGCACAAATCGTGTGCCCAACTACTGGTTCATAAAAATTCAAATTAAGCCGCATGTGGTGGTGCACACCTTTAATCCCAGCATTTGGGAGGCAGAGGTAGGATGATTGCTGTGAGTTTGAGGCCACCCTGACACTCCACAGTGAATTCCAGATCAGCCTGGGCTAGAGTGAGACCCTACTACCTCAAAAAACAAAACAAAACAAAATCGCAATCTTTTTCCAAAGAACAAATCAGACTAAACTTGTAATATCACAATCTGTCATTAATAACTTCTAACTTCAATCACGTAGTTCTATTCTTTATTAATAAAAATAGTGACTTGTCAACATCCCAAGACTGCTAACCATCCAAATATCAACCATTAATCGTTTGGTATTGTTTTATTGGAAGTGTTTTTAAGTGACACTTCTTTGTTTCACATAAATAGACATTTCTAATGAAAACAGGTGGAAGACAAGCTGTATTTAATTAATATAAACTTCATGCACAAACACTGCAAGACAAAGTTACTCTATTGTATAGGCGATACTACCTCATCTTTTACAAAAAAGAAGTTTCTCATAAAATTTGAAGCAGGAAGCCGGGCATGGTGGTGCACGCCTTTAATCCCAGCACTCGGGAGGTAGAGGTAGGAGGATCACTGTGAGTTTAAGGACACCCTGAGACCACAGAGTGAATTCCAGGTCAGCTTGGTCTAGAGTACAACCATAAAACCCTACCTCAAAATAATAATTGAAAAGCCGGGTGTGGTGGCGCACGCCTTTAATCCCAGCACTCGGGAGGCAGAGGTAGGAGGATCGCCGTGAGTTCAAGGCCACCCTGAGACTACAGAGTTAATTCCAGGTCTGCCTGGACCAGAGTGAGACCCTACCTCGAAAAACCAAAATAATAATAATAATAATAATAATAATAATTGAAGCAGGAAAAGAAAACATTAACCATAACAGGATTATATTCAACTGTATCATAGCATACAAGCAATTAAAAGAAAAGGTTGTATTGTTTGTATTGTATCATTTGGCTGCTTTAAGTGGCTAAGTAATGTGAAGTACATTATATACAGCAGGGCTGGAGAGATGGCTTAGCGGTTAAACGCTTACCTATGAAGCCTAAGGACCCTGGTTCGAGGCTCAATTCCCCAGGACCCACGATAGCTAGATTCACAAGGGGGCGCATGTGTCTGGAGTTCATTTGCAGTGGCTAGAAGCCCTGGCACACCCATTCTCAATCTCTCTCTCTGCCTCTTTCTCTCTGTGTCACTCTCAAATTTAAAAAAAAATGAACAAAAAAAATTTACATACAGCATACCCAGCCATGGTGCCCTATGCCAAGGATGACATCTAAAAATGACAAAAGATAATCCACTGGTCTAACAACCAACTCCAATCCAAACAAGTTTTACCAAGGCCTCAATATACTAAGCTAGTCTTCGTGAAGCTATCTTGGAGGTAACCAAGAGTAGAATAAGGAGAAAAGCAAACTAAGTGCAGGCTAGGGTTTCCACTCCATGTCCCTTCTTTTTCTGAACAGGCTTTTCTTTTTAAAAACTGGACTTCCTCTTAAAATTCTATTGGAATAAAGGGCTCTATGTCAAAGTAAATACAATGTGAGTATCTGTCATTTCAAGTTCAAATTCTTTAGAGGCTACGGTAATTGTATTTTACATATAAAAAAATGGGCAGTCAATGTTTTCAGACTCCTAATACAAAGAGTAAGGTTCAAAAACTGGATTCACATGTATTTTCTCTCTTTTAAAATATTGAGGAATAACAAAGATTCTCTCACAAAGGAAATTCTTGGAGCTAAATATCCTTTAATCAAAAAAAAAAAAGGAGCTGGGAAGATGGCTCAGTGGTTAGAGGCAACTGCTTGTAAAGTCTGTCAGCCTGGGTTCAATTCCCCAGAACCTACATAAAGTCAGCTGCAGTAAGTTGTCCATGTATCTAACATCTGCTTCCAGCAGCAAGAGACCTCGGCATGCCCATACACACACACACACACACACACACACACACACACACACGCACACACGCACACACAAAATTTAGGAAAAAACCACCCTGCACTTGTAATACTAAAACTAGTTATTTCAAAACACTTAATGACTCAAATGATACACAAAACTGGAAATTGTGAATAAAAATTAATCCTATCACATACATCTATACTGCGTTTAGAACTGAGTTTAGCACTGACCATTCGGCATTTGGATGTGAAGTTGAAACCATTTGTGGAAAATCAATCATGGTGATGTGATCATTTTTATCCAATATGATATTGAACTCATTGAAATCTCCATGAATCAGACCATGATTTGCAAGTCTGACAATTAGTTCCATAGCTTCATCATATACTGATGCAGGATCTTCAACATGGTGGACCTGACACCTGAAAGTATTTTAAGTATGAGTAGGTTATTTGTACCAATTTATCATTCTGATGACTGTAGCTATAAGGATACATGCTATTCATTCCTTGTCTCCCCAGTTTTCTTCTCATTCCCATCTTTTAAAATGTCCAACTGCTTTTCACATGAGTCTTTAAATTTCCTTCCTCCTAGTTTCCAAAGAGCCCATTTCACATACTTTCTTTCACTTCAAGAGAAAAAATCTCTTGTCAAGACTGCCAATGATTATCTTTTTTTGGGGGGTGGGGGGTTTCAAGGTAGTGTCTCACACTCTAGCCCAGGCTGACCAGGAATTAACTATGTAGTCTCAGGGTGGCCTCGAACTCACATCAATCCTCCTACCTCTGCCTCCTGAGTGCAGAGATTAAAAGTATGCGCCACCACAACCAGCACTAAATCTGAATTTTTACTCATTATTATTCCTAGTCAGTTGACCACCTTCCCTCCTTCAAATATATATATATTTATATATATATATATATTTGTCAGGAGCCATAGAGCAAAAGCCTCTCCATTTTGCCTGGGCCTGCTCATAACTGACTCATTACTCAGAAAGCTGGTCCATCCAGCTTTCTGTTAGGTACTTCTGGAACCGGTCCGCAGACTGCTTACAGAATCTTATCTTTTGCAAAAGGCTAGTTTATGGTCAGGATGTGAAGCCTGGTGCAGTCAGTTAAGCCAGTGAGGCAAGATTAGATGAATACCTAATTACATCCCCTCTAGGTTTCCTGACAAGTCCTTGCCCTGGCCACGTCCCCTGCCCCCTACAACCCTATATAAACCTACATGTAAGAATAAACTCTCGAGGCCGTGACAAACATCTAGCATGGTCTCCTTCTTGTGTCTGTTTGCCTTCTTTCATTCAGGTTATTTTCCCCTCGCTTCCTTGTTCGACTCCCCGCTGGCCGGGGCATATTTTTAATTTCAGAGAGAGAAAGGGAGGGGGGAGGAAGAGAGGGATGGAAGGAAAATTGGCACACTAGGGCCTCAACCACTGCAATTGAACTCCAGATGCTAGAACCACCTAGTGGGCACATGTGACCTTGCACTTGCCTCTCCTTTGTGCATCTGGCTTAAAAGGGACCTGGAGAGTCCTTAGGTTTCGCAGGGAAGCAACATAACCGCTAAGCCATCTCTCCAGCCCTCAGATACTTCATTTACTCTTGGGATACCATCTCTTCAAATTTCCTCTTTCCTCACTCAAGCCAAACATTGGCTGTCGTCTTTGACTCTCTACATCCTGCACAACCAAACCCAGAACCAAACAACTCATTAGCTCTACCTGTAACAGTGAGAATCTCAGCACTCTTTACCACATTCATGATGATCACTGTGATCAGAGCTGTTATCATATCACCTCATCTTTCCTGCTCCTCTGCTCTTACCACTTATGATCTCCACCCCCCCCCCCCAAATCATTCCTCACAATCCCACCTTAGGCTAACAGCTCTAGCTACATTGGCTTGGTATCTCTCATGCCAACCACGGCTGCAAACAGGCTTATACCAGGTCCTATGCCTCTGCTTTACTTAGTAGACAGCTATGTGGTTTCCTCCTCCTCTAAGATTTCACCTTTTAATGAGAATCTTCTTTGTTGCCCAATGTTAGATAGCAATCTTCCACCTCCACCTAAGTATTTCTATCCACCTTATACTGGTTTATTTTTATCTACAGCTCTTACTGATCCACCAAGTATATTATAATTTCCTTGTTATTTATTACATGTCTGCTTCCATCAGAATCTAATAACTTCCATGAAGGCAGGGACTTTGTTTTTTTTTTGTTCACTGCTGGGCTAAAAATGCGAGGCACATACAAGATTCTTGAATGAATAAAACTGAGTTATATTGCATTTAATCCTTTAAGGGGAATTTCTAACTCCCCTGAAACCATAGTCCAATAATTTAGTAAATTTTATTTTAAAAATCTCAATCCTATATTCATTCATTTGGCCCTAGTCTTTCAAAACTAATGAATACTTACAATGGATAGCCATTTATTATCTCCATGACCACTGCATGGCGATTATAATCAACTGGCTTTGGAACTGGAAATTTCCTCTCATATAATGCCTAAAACAGAAAAATAGGTAAAGCAAACAAAGAGATTATTGATTTTTAATGTTTTTGAAGAACGACAAAAACATTTATCTTCACACAACTAGAAGAAAACATGACAAGGCTTATTAAACTATAGTTAATACAAAGTTATTTATACTTGGCTTACTTATTGTAAGAACTAGCTGTATAACAAAATAAAACTTACTAAAGTTAGCTTGATTTAACTTTCCTTCCAAAAATGAACACTTATGTTCATTTGAGTATGAGTTTTCATGATTTTTACTGTGCTTGAATTACAAAATGAGTATGAAAGTCTGTGCTCTCAAGCCTAGGACTCTTCTGTATCTCCTAAATCAAAATTTCTTTCCATTAGAATGTTTTAAGCACACATCAATAAATGTCAGAAATACACTGTGTTCTGGCATAGTAGGAAATAAAGCATTCCAAGTCAGGATTTTTAGTTTGTGGAGCAGTGTCCTTTCTTTTCGGAGTACAACTTACAATAAAAACCTTGTATGTGACAAACATACATAGTAGCCTGAGTCACACATTCTTTATATATATAATTTATTTATTTATTTCAGAAAAGAGAGAGACAGACTGGGTAAGCCAGGGCCTCCAGCCACTGCAAACGAACTCTGCCTGAAAAGCCAAAGGACCCTCGTTTGGTTCCCCAGTACTCACATAAGGCCAGGTACACAAGGTGCCGCATACACCTAGAGTTAGTTTGCAGTGGCTAGAGGAGTGCCCATTCTCCTTCTCCAATAATTCAATAAATAAATAAAAAACATTTTATTATTATTTGAGAGAGAGAGGCATGCCAGGGCCTCCAGCCACTGCAAATGAACTCCAGATGTGTGCTACTTTGTGCATCTGGCTTCCATGGGTCCTGGGGAATTGAACCTAGGTCCTATGGCTTTGCAGGCAAGTGCCTTAACTGCTAAGCCATCCCTCCAGCCCTCCCCCCCACAAAATATATATTTCTTCTGGTTTTCCGAGGTAGGGTCTCACTTCTCGGCAATCCTCCTACCTCTGCCTCCTGAGAATTGGGATTAAAAGTGTGTGCCACCACACCCAGCCCAAAAATATTTTTTAAAAAACTGACTGTGGGGATGAGCGTTGAGGTTAGGGAGATGCTGGATTATTTGGTTAAAAAGGAGGTACAAGTATCATCTGGTTAAGAAATGTAAAGTCATTTCAAATGGGAAAGCATGGGGGTGGAGAGGGAGGGAATTACCATGGGATATATTTTGTAATCATGGAAAATGTTAATAAAAATTAAAAAAAAAAAAAAAAGAAATGTAAAGTCATTAACAAATACCTTCATGTAGGCAAATTCCTTCATGGCAGAGAGACGAGATAAATAAAGCCAAGAAACAGTGTGCCTGTGCTTGTGGTAATCACGCTTGTTTTTCAGATTTCGGAAGGAGGTTCTTCCTAGTCTGTGAAGCTTTAATGCAAACTGCTGCCCTTCTTCATTTGCAACAATATAAATATCTAGAGCCAAGATTTTAAAATGATCATTATTATATTTTCACTACAGTTAAGTTAAAATAATTCTAACTTGACCTGCCTTTATTTGCACCTACCTTTCCTACTGTTTTACCATTAAGTTACAGCCCAGTCCACAAGAGGCAATTTAACATCTTCTATTATCCACTGCATTGATGGCTAATATTGAGACATTGCTTTTACTGTAAAAGAAGTCTTATCCAAGGATACTCATTCTACCACTAACCAAAAAGAGTGAAGTAACTCAAATGACTATTACTAATCAGGAACTGGTAAAATCAACTAAAGAACATCCACACAATGCAATAGCCTATAATTATAAGAGGGAGAGATTCACTAATGTAAAGTACACCAAAAGTGAATGAAAGACATAAATCAAAGTGTGAAATAGAGTATTGTTCATTTTCATTTGTGGTTAAAACAGCATGTAAATATACATATTATTCTTAATACATAAGTTGCTGCATTTATACAGCAAATGCACAAAAGATTGTAACAGGAAACTGAAATGAGAAATATAAAATCAGGGCCAGGCACGGTGGTACTTCGGAGGCAGAGGTAGGAGGATCCCCATGAGTTTGAGGCCACTCTGAGACTACAATTCCAGGTCAGCTTGAGCTAGAGTGAGACCCTACCTCAAAAAAACAAATAAATAAATAAAAATTTTAAAAATCAGGCTTTATTGCATTTTCTTTTGTATTATGTGCCATTGCCATGCAATGAACTTCTTAAGTATTAAAAGTGTTTTTCAAAATTGATTATTTGTTTCATCATTTGGTTTTCATATATTACTGGAATATTTACAATAGTTAATTCACGATTTTGTACATGGAAATAAACACTAGTCACAAAAACAATTCACAGAAAGTACCCCTAAAGGGAATATTAATTTTTCTGTCTCTGCTGTGTTTAGTGCTCTAGTGTTACTGAAGTAATATATAAACACAGAAGACAGACAAACCATACAATGCACCATGAAGACCTTTTAGAGGGTAGTATTCTAATAACTATTTTCCTTCCAAGTTTAACTCTGCTTCCTAGTTCAGACAATATAACTAGCTGGGAAAACTGCACAAGACAAAAAGCAGTATATAAGATGGTATGATATAATGAAAATGATTCACTTTTCTTTATTCCTGCCTTCCACATAGAAAGTAAATCCATGCACATCCACATGTCCAAGCTATGTTATAACGCTGTTTTTGTCTACCACCTCACCTCATATACTGCATACAGACATGTCTTTGCCTTGCAGGTCAAAGTAGGGTCTGAAGTGTAGGAAACTCAGTGGTAAAGCACGGGCCAGCACATGTGAGGCCCTGGGGATGACCCAAAACACCAAAATTGGGGGAAGGGGGATGGTGGTGATTAGAATTTAACTCTTAGATAACTGAAATTTCAGAGATAACTATAGCTTAGTAAACTAATTATTAAATTAGTTACTAAACATAAAACTCCATTCCTAGTCTATATTCCGAACAATTTTTTTTTTGTTTGTTTTTTGTTTTTCGATGTAGAGGTTTCACTGTAGTACAGGCTGGAACTTACTATGTAGTCTCAGGGTGGCCTCCAAGTCAAGGTGATACTCCTACCCCTGCCTCCCAAGTGCTGGGATTAAAGGTGTGTGCCAACACACCCAGCTTCCAATTCTCTGATCTACTGTTTAGCTAAACATTATAGAAAAACTGAAAGAGAATACTTTCTAAAGGGGAAACATTAACTAAAACAGACAGTACTTCCAACAGTACCATTAGCACTTACCTGACTCTTTGCCAACACCCATCTGGTTTCCAACAGACTCAACTACCTGTCTAGAAGAAAGTGTTTTCAAAGCTAGGTAATCATAGCCTGCATTTGTCAATCGATATCCCTGGACAGCTAGACAGAAATCAAATGAGAAAGATTATATTTCAGTTATACATTAGTAACAAATCACAATTCAAGTCAAGAATTTTAAAAAGGGAGGTCTCATTTGGCAAAAGCTTCCCAGGTTTATACATTTCTGATTTCTTCGTATAGTTTTACTCCTTATGTAAAATTACTATGTGATCCACATATAGACAACTATGTGTGTGTGACAATATAAACAAACTAAAATCAGAATATTAGATATTGATTTGATCATGAATTCATGATTATATATCCATGCATGTAATATCCTCTTCATTTTTCCAATAATTAACTTAACTGTATTTGTGTATTACCCTTTTCATTTTTTTCAATAATTTGTTGTATTTTATAAAGACAGTATGAGCCAGGCATGGTGGCACAAACCTTTAATCCCAGCACTCAGGAAGCTAAGATTGGAGTATTGTAAGAAGTTCCAACCTGGCCTGGGACTACAGACTGAGTCCCAGGTCAGCCTGGGCTGAACTCAAACCCTACCTGGTGGGGGATAAAAAAGAATTTACAAAAGGTTTCTAAAATTTTTCCTTTAGCACAGATAGTCTGAAAGAAATGCTTTAGAGTTATGGGGCAGAATGAATTTGTCCAGAAGTGGCAGCAAAAGTGTGACTATCCTACTTGTTCTGCAGTATACTTGCTACTCCTTTGCCCAACCCCTTTGATATCTGGGTAGGCCCTACGACTGTTTTTGATTGTGAACAGAGTGTGGCAGAATGTTGTGTCTCTTCTTGGTCTAATGCTTTCCTAGTCTGACAATTTTCACTTCATGCCTTTTGAATGTATGTTCTGGGAAAAACCAATTACCTGAAAATTAAAAAATGTTGCTTCCAAATACTTACTTTTGGTACGTTCCCAAGCTATAAGTTTATGTTTCACTAGCTCTCTTAAAACTTTATTACAGCCACCATGTTTCAGGCTGGCTATAGAAGCAACCAAACTGCAGGGAACAATTTCATGGTTCTTCATGCCCATTTCAACCTGAAATACAAGGAACCATTATGATATCATTCAAAGTCCTGTCTATCGAAACCTTGCTAGGAAATTAACTTCTTGAAATTTTCCCGGCCACACAGTTCTCCAGCTAGTTATGGGTCACATAACAGATTCCTAGCAATATATCATTAGGCAAACAGAGGATATAAAGTATGACACAAAGTGAGATGACTATTTTGTCTCTGTGTAGTATGACCTTACAGGATGACTGTAGAACACATGGTCTGTGGCTGACAGAAAGGTTATGACAGTGTATGACTAAAATGCTAGTATATAATTATTTCCTTCACTATCATTTCAATTACAATTTGATGTACAGAGTAATCACTGACACAATTATCTACTTCAGAAGTAGGAATTGTGAAGGCTTGACAAGTTGCTGACACAAAGTATATTCTGTGATAAGTGCTGACATATTAAGATTTGTCTTAGAGCTGGGCATGGTAGCACACGCCTTTAATCCCAGCACTTGGGAGGCAGAGGTGGGAGGATCGCCATGAGTTCAAGGCCACCCTGACACTACATAGTTAATTCCAGGTCAGCCTGGACCACAGTGACACCCTACCTCGGGAAAAAAAAAAAAAAATATTTGTCTTGGGCTGGAGACATAGCTCGGTGGTTAAGGCGCTTGCGTACAAAACCTAACCACCCAAATCCAATTCCCTAGTACATGAAAAGACAGATACACAAAGTGGTGCATGCATCTGGAGTTTGTTTGCAGTGGCTGGAGACCCTGGCATGTCTATTCTCTCTGTGTGGCTATCTTTCTCTGCTGGCAGAGAAATGAAATTTAAAGATTTGTCTTAAAAACTTCAAATACTCCAGGTATTTATTAAATCAGTATTTAATAAGAAAGAACATTATGTATGCAAGCAGGTATTGTGCTGGCCATTGTGGAGAATATATTTAAATTATACTCCTTGGCTCTGGAGAATGAAAAGTCGTTCCAGGTGGGTGTTGTGGCGCACACACTTAATCCCAGTACTCGGGAGGCAGAGGTAGGAGGAACAATGTGAGTTCAAGGCCAGCCTGACACTACATAGTGAATTCCAGATCAGCCTGTGCTAGAGCAAGACCTTACCTCAAAAGAGGAAAACAAATAAGACAAGACAGAAAGAAATGAAGCTCCAAATCCAGACAGAATAAGGAATAAGACTTCTGGCTGAGGGATCATTTGCAAGGTGACATACATGCAGAGAAAGCAGAGTCCCACAAGGGTGGGAGGTTTAGAACAGTACATACACAAGAAAGCACTGAACACAAGGAGCACCAGTTTGGACAGCGGCACATGCAAAGAAGGCCAGAAAATATTAAGAATCAGGTCTTGCGATGCAAACCAAGGTGCTTTATACTTTTTCTTCTCTTTCTTTTTTTTGAGGCAGAATCTCATTCTAGCCCAGACTCACCAATCATAGCCCAGGCTGGCCTTAAGCTCCATGGTAATCATCTTACCTCAGCCTTCCATGTACTGGGATTAAAGGCACAAGGTACCATGTTTGGCCTTAAGAAACAAAATTAAATATTAACAAATAATTATATATATATATTATATAAATATTATATAAATATATATTTAGTGGAATTTTAAAAATTCAGTTAAAATCTTTTTATTATTAAAAAAAAAGGTTAGGGACTTCCGGTTAAGATGGCGGCGTAGGTACCACGCCAAAACAGCCTGGGGGGGGAAGACCAAAAAAAACTCAGCAAAATACACACTTTTACTAAAAAGTGAGGTGTATAGGAAGTTGAGGCGGCAGCGGAGAAGTAGAAGAGTTCCAGAGCATCCAGAGCCTACACAGGCGGGAACAGCGGCTCCGGGCCGCTCGGCTACCCGCCGCAACCGCGGAGCGGCAGAAAACCGCCGGACTCTCGGCTCGAGCCGCAGGACAAGCCAGGTGCGGGATTTTCCCCTCACACCGCGCTCTCCGCAACTCGGGAAACGTGAGGGGAGAGCGGCAGCGAGCAACGGAGGGAGGAGCAGACCGCGAAGTAAAAGCACACGTGGAGAAACGATACAACCAGAACAGCGCGGCTCCCTCCCCTCCCCTGCCGCCTGAACCCAGCTCCAGCGAACACAGCAGTGGCCCGGGACCCGGCCACGCCAACTTGGGCTGACGGCGGGACCCAAGCAGGAGCAGAATTTGGCAGCAACTTCAGCGGCTCCAGCACCGGTACCAGTGGCCCCAGCAGCAGCGGACCCAGGAGCAGCAGCGGTGGCAGATCCCGCAGCAGCGACTTCGGGGGAGCAGCACCGGTGGACACGGCAACGGCAGCTTCAGCAGCGGTGGGGGCTCCGGGGGTGGCGCCTACAACAGCTGCAGAGGCTGCGGCAGCGGCTCGGTTTGCCCCGTAGGAAAAGCAAGTGCCCAGCTCCAGAAATCAGAACAGCAGCCCGACGACCAAGGCAGCAACTTGACTGAGACCACAATCACCCAAGGTAACTGGGATTGCACCAGGGAAGGGTCTCACTTGGTCACAAGCTGACTTGGATACCTCAACAGACCAGAAATCTAAACCTCTTTGTTGATAGAGGATCTGGTCATTATAATAACTACTCTTGCATACATACTCGGGGCTGATTTAGATGGAATGGGTACAGTGTTTAGCTAAATTTTAGAATCTACCAGTATATTATTCCACTCAGCCTGCTTGAATACTCCTATAGCAGGGAAACTCAACCCCTAAGAACATCTTTGTAGATACTCTGAAAGTCTTAAGAGCCACACCTAATACCTTAAGGTCCTACCCTGAAAATATATTACACCAAAGCAATTGATACAGCTAAGAATACACAGCTAGCTAGAAAATCCAAGCATTCACTTAATCCAAGATGCAAAAATATATACATTATAACACAAGAAACACTAAAAAGCAAGACGATATAAATCCACCTAAAAGTATTAATGCATCAGAAATGTCCTCCAGTGAGAAAGAGTTAGAGGAAATGCCTGAGAAAGAGTTCAAAAGAATAATTATAAATATGTTCAAAGAGGTCAAAGAACACATGAAAACAATCAAAGAAGAAATCAAAGAGGAAATCAAAGAGGAAATCAAAGGAATCAAAGAAGAGGCAGGACACCAATTTAATGAAATAAAGAAGGCAATACAAGACATAAATAGAGAAATAGAAATAATAAAGAAAAACCAGTCAGAATTACTAGCAATGAAGAACACAGTTAATGAAATAAAAAACTCTGTAGAAAATCTCACCAGTAGGATGGATGAGGGAGAAGACAGAATATCTAAGCTAGAAGATCAGGTGGCAGACCTAATGCAGTCCAACAAAGAGAAAGACAAACTTATAGAAAAGTATGAGTGGGAATTTCAAGATATTCGGGACACTATGAAAAGATCCAATATAAGAATTCAGGGCATAGTAGAAGGAGAAGAATTCCACTCCAGAGGCATAGTAGGCATCTTCAACAAAATCATAGAGGAAAATTTTCCCCAAATTGGGAAAGAGGTGCCAATACAGATACAGGAAGCCTTTAGAACCCCAGCCAGACAAAACCCAGAAAGAAACTCTCCTCGCCACATTATACTCAAACTTCCAAACACACAAACCAAAGAAAAAATATTGAAAGCAGTTAGAGAGAAAAATCAAGTTACCTACAAAAGCAAGCCCATCAGGATTACAGCAGATTATTCAACACAAACTTTTAAAGCCAGAAGGGCCTGGAGTGATATATTCCAAGTTCTGAAAGATAACAACTGTCAACCAAGGTTACTTTATCCTGCAAAGTTATCCATCCAAATAGATGGAGAAATAAAGACATTCCATGACAAAAGCAGGTTAAAGGAATATCTGAAGACAAAACCAGCTCTACAGAAAATACTTGATAGAATCCTCCATGCTGAACAAAAGGAAAAGCACACATATAAGGAACCTAGAAAAAACCAGCCATACTCAAATACCAGTTAACAGAAGAGAGCACAGGTAGAACAAGTAACACACACACACACACACAAATGGCAAACATAAATACACACCTTTCAATAATATCTCTTAATATCAACGGTCTCAATGCCCCAACGAAAAGACATAGATTTGCAGACTGGGTTAAAAAGCAGGATCCTACAATTTGTTGTCTTCAAGAAACTCACCTTTCTACAAAGGATAGACATTATCTTAGGGTGAAAGGTTGGAAGACGGTGTTTCAAGCAAATGGGCCTAGAAAACAAGCAGGGGTTGCTATCCTAATATCAGACAGGGTGGACTTTAGCCCGAAGTTAGTCAAAAAAGATAAGGAAGGTCACTTTATATTGATTAAGGGCACACTCCAACAGGAGGACATTACAATCCTAAACATATATGCACCTAACATGGGGGCTCCCAAATTCGTCAAACAAACACTATTAGAACTAAGGTCACAGATAACACCAAACACGGTGGTGGTGGGTGACTTTAACACCCCACTCTCATCAATTGACAGGTCATCCAGGGAAAGAATAAACAGAGAGGCATCTGGACTAAATGAGGTCATAGAAGATATGGACCTAACAGATATATACAGGACATTTCATCCAAAGGCTGCAGAATATACATTCTTTTCAGCAGCACATGGAACATTCTCTAAAATAGACCATATATTAGGACACAAAGCAAATCTTAACAAATTCAGGAAAATTGAAATAATTCCTTGCATTCTATCTGACCACAATGGAATTAAACTACAAATCAGTAGCAAGAAAGGCTACAGAGCATACACAAAATCATGGAAGCTAAACAATACACTACTAAATGATGAGTGGGTCAATGAAGAAATCAAAAAGGAAATCAAAAAATTTATAGAGTCAAATGATAATGAGAACACAACATACCAAAATCTCTGGGACACAATGAAGGCAGTTCTAAGAGGTAAATTTATAGCCTTAAGTGCCTATATTAAGAAATTAGAAAGGTCGCAAGTAAACGACCTAATGCTTCGCCTTAAAGCCTTGGAAAAAGAAGAACAAGGCAAACCAAAAAGTAGTAGACGGGAAGAAATAATAAAGATTAGGGCAGAAATTAATGAAATAGAAACAAAAAGAACAATCCAAAGAATTAATGAAACAAAGAGTTGGTTCTTTGAAAGGATAAACAAGATTGATAAACCCTTAGCAAATCTGACCAAAAGAAAGAGAGAAGAGACACAAATTAATAAAATCAGAGATGAACAAGGTAACATCACAACAGATTCCAGAGAAATTCAAAAAATTATAGGGACATACTATAAAAGCATATACTCCACAAAGTATGAAAATCTGAAAGAAATGGATGATTTCCTTGATCTATATGACCTACCTAAATTAAATCAAAATGAGATTAATCACTTAAATAGACCTATAACAAACATGGAGATCCGAGCAGTTATCAATAATCTCCCAACTAAAAAAAGCCCAGGCCCGGATGGATTCACTGCTGAATTTTACCAGACTTTTAAGGAAGAGCTAACACCATTGCTTCTTAAGCTTTTCCAGGAAATAGAAAAAGAAGGAATCCTACCAAACTCCTTCTATGAGGCCAGCATCACCCTGATACCAAAACCAGGCAAAGATAGAACAAAAAAAGAAAATTACAGACCAATCTCCCTCATGAACATAGATGCAAAAATTCTCAACAAAATATTGGCAAACAGAATACAAGAGTATATCAAAAAGGTCATTCACCCTGACCAAGTAGGCTTTATCCCAGAGATGCAGGGATGGTTCAACATACGCAAATCTATAAATGTAATACATCACATAAATGGGTTGAAGGACAAAAACCACATGATCATCTCATTAGATGCAGAGAAAGCATTTGACAAAATCCAACATCCCTTCATGATAAAAGTCCTACAGAGACTGGGAATAGAAGGAACATATCTCAATATAATAAAGGCTATTTATGACAAGCCTACAGCCAACATATTACTAAATGGGGAAAAACTGGAAGCTTTTCCACTAAAATCAGGAACAAGACAAGGGTGTCCACTGTCTCCACTTCTATTTAATATAGTTTTGGAAGTCTTAGCCATAGCAATAAGGCAAGAGACACACATAAAAGGGATACAAATTGGAAAGGAAGAAATCAAGTTATCACTATTTGCAGATGACATGATTCTATACATAAAGGACCCTAAAGACTCTACTAGCAAGCTGTTAGAGCTAATCAAAACCTACAGCAATGTAGCAGGATACAAAATAAATACACAGAAATCAGTAGCCTTCATATATGCTAACAACAAACACACAGAGGATGAAATCAGAGAATCACTCCCATTCACAATTGCATCAAAAAAAATAAAATACCTTGGAATAAACCTAACTAAGGAAGTAAAGAATCTATACAACGAGAACTTTAAGACACTCAAGCGAGAAATTGCAGAAGACACTAGAAAGTGGAGAAACATCCCTTGTTCCTGGCTTGGAAGAATCAATATCGTGAAAATGGCAATCTTACCTAAAGCAATCTACACATTTAATGCAATCCCTATCAAAATTCCAAAGGCTTTCTTCATGGAAATAGAAAAAACAATCCAAAAATTCATTTGGAATCATAAAAAACCTCGAATATCTAAAATAATACTGAGCAACAAAAAAGAGGCTGGTGGTATCACCATACCTGATTTTAACCTATACTACAGAGCCATAGTAACAAAAACAGCATGGTACTGGCACAAAAACAGACATGTAGATCAGTGGAACAGAATAGAGGACCCAGATGTAAGCCCAAGTAGCTATAGCCACCTGATATTCGATAAAAATGCCAAAAATACTCATTGGAGAAGAGACAGCCTCTTCAGCAAATGGTGTTTTGAAAACTGGATAAATATCTGCAGAAGGATGAAAATAGATTCTTCTATCTCGCCATGCACAAGAATTAAGTCCAAATGGATTAAAGACCTTAACATCAGACCGGAAACTTTGAAACTGCTAGAGGAAAAAGTAGGGGAAACCCTCCAACATATTGGTCTTGGCAAAGACTTTCTAAATACAACCCCAATTGCTCAGGCAATAAAACCACAGATTAACCACTGGGACCTAATGAAATTACAAAGATTTTGCACCGCAAAGGACACAGTGAAAAAAGCAAAGAGGCAACCTACAGAATGGGAAAAAATCTTCGCCAGCTATACATCTGATAAAGGATTAATATCTAGGATATACAAAGAACTCAAAAAGTTAACTAATAAGGAATCAAACAGGCCAATCAAAAAATGGGCTAAGGAGCTAAATAGAGAGTTCTCAAAGGAAGAAATACGAATGGCATATAAGCACCTAAAAAAATGTTCTACGTCACTAGTCATCAGGGAAATGCAGATTAAAACTACATTGAGATTCCATCTCACTCCTGTCAGATTGGCCACCATCATGAAAACAAATGATCATAAATGTTGGCGGGGCTGTGGAAAAAAAGGAACCCTTCTGCACTGCTGGTGGGAATGCAATCTGGTCCAGCCATTGTGGAAAACAGTGTGGAGGTTCCTAAAGCAGCTAGAGATTGATCTACCATATAACCCAGCTATAGCACTCCTAGGCATATATCCAAAGGACTCATCTCATTTCCTTAGAAGTACATGCTCAACCATGTTTATTGCTGCTCAATTTATAATAGCTGGGAAATGGAACCAGCCTAGATGTCCCTCAACAGATGAGTGGATAATGAAGATGTGGTACATTTATACAATGGAGTTCTACTCAGCGGTAAAGAAAAATGAAGTTATGAAATTTGCAGAAAAATGGATGGACCTGGAAAGTATTATACTAAGTCAGGTAACCCAGGCCCAGAAAGCCAAGCGCCACATGTTCTCCCTCATATGGGGATCCTAGCTACAGATGACTGGGCTTCTGTGTGAGAATGAAAATACTTAGTAGCAGAGGCCAGTAAGTTGAAAAGGAGACATAAAGGGTGGAGAAAGGAAGGGAAGAGGATACTTAATAGGTTGATATTGTATATATGTAATTACAATGATTGTAATGGGGAGGTAATATGATTGAGAATGGAATTTCAAACGGGAAAGTGTGGGGGTGGGGAGGGAGGGAATTACCATGGGATATATTTTATAATCATGGAAAATGTTAATAAAAATTTAAAAAAAAAAAAAAAAAGGTTATTAGCAAGCATGGCATGGTGTTGTGTGCCTTTAATCCCAGCACTTGGGAGGCAGAGGTAGGAGGCTCACTGTGAATTAGAGACCATCCTGATATTACATAGTGAATTCCAGGTCAGCCTTGAAATTACCTTGAAAATAAATAAATAAAACAAAACAAACAAACAAAAAAGGCTTCTAGCACACAAAGAATTAGCTTCCATTATGTTTTCCCCACCTCTTTCCCCCTAATTCCCAGGTCCTCTCCCTCCCTACCATAGCCTAGCTTCTGAAAAACAAATTTAATGATGTTTAAGCAAATGAGATGCATGAATTCTAATTAGAGCACTGGTTTTACAAATTAGCTTAAAGAAGGCAAAATTGGAGAGAATGTAACAGAGAATTAAGACAGCATTTCTAGGGGAAGGGAAAGAGTACCTGAACAGGCAACAAGGTAAGGCGGGAGAGGGAGAGGATTAAGATCTTTAGCAAGTATCTGGGAAGGTTTGGCAACTGGATATAAGCTAGTACGAAGAGTCAAGTCAAAATTGAAAGTGAATGCAATCACTGAGCAGGAAATAAACAGAATTAAAATGAAGGGTGAAGTGGACAGAACTTAGGTGAAAGATATTTTACTGAAAGATAAAGTCAGCAGGGTGTGGTGGCGAACCTTTAATCCCAGCAGAGGTAGGAGGACTGCCATTAGTTCAAGGCCACGCTGAGACTACATAGTGTAGCCCAGGTTGAACTAGAGTGAGACCCAACCTTGGGGGGGGGGAGGAGGATAAGGGCAACAAGTTAAATACAGTAACTCTTATATGAGGTGGCAAAAAGTTTAAAGACAGAGGGGAGATTTAAGAAAGGTAACACTGATTAAGATTCAACTAAGCCTGGGATCTATCTTTAATGAGCAGGCCATTTCTTAGTGACCTTCAAGTCTTGGAAAACAAATCTGTTATTGCTCTGGTGTCTCACTAAAACTGTTTCACTTTAATTTTTTTAATTTCTAAAAATATATATTTAAGGCTGGGCATGGTGGTGCTGCCTTTAATCCCAGCACTTGGGAGGCAGAGGTAGGAGGATCACCACAAGCTCGAGGCCTCATAGTGAATTCCAGGTCAGCCAGAGCTAGACTGAGACCCTACCTCAAAAATAATGTGTGTGTGTGTGTGTGTGTGTGTGTGTGTACGCGCGCGCGCACGCAGTATGTACACACACACACACACACACACACCCACACACACACACAGATGTGGAGAGAGAGAGGAGAGCCAGGATGGATGCACCAGGGCCAGCTACTGCAAACACACTCCAGATACATATACATCTGGCTTTATGTGGGTACTGGGGAATCGAACTAACCCCTCACTTTGTCCAACTTCTTTTCTATGCTTTGTTCCAACCTCCCCAGGCTGTGACATCATTCTCCTGACTACCCTTAATCTGTCAAAAACATTAAGTAATGATGAGGAATTAGAAAAGGAAAGTATTTTCTGATATGAGGGTAGTTACTTAAAGCAAAATCCCAGCTGATTTAAAGAATCTACATAAGAAAAGTATTCCAAATTTCCTGACCTTGCATTTAATCAATTAAGTGTTACCTATTTATGACTCATTTCAAATATCCTCAACACAAGCTTTGAGATACAGCTATAGATTATACACAATATAGTCCCTATCATGGACAGCACTCCTTACCAAGAGATAATGGATCCTAAATAAGTGTTCTGACTTGTTCTGAAAATACATAGATTTATATATTGATATGGTTATAAAATCAGATTTTGTCTTTCTCACTAAGCAACATTCAGTGGCGGCCTCACATTATTTACAAAGCCTGCCACTGTCCATCATGATATGGTTCTCAGCTTTTCCAAGTACATCCGTGACCAGTCTGTGGCTTACTATGCTTCAGCCACTCAGGCCTTTCCTACAAGTCTTTTGTTTATTTATTTATTTTTCTTCAAATCTTGCGTCAGGGCCTTTGCACTTATTTCTTGTTAGTTCCTTTGCCTCCATCTCTTTGCAAGGATATCACTGAAGTGGCTCTTTGTCCGGGAACTGCTACATGCCCCCGTTCATTCTTTCATCTGGGGGGGGGCGCATTTATTCACTGCCTTTCAAGAAACAGAGCTTAAATGAAAGAGGAAGCTATGGAGAGAGGAATCCAACCTCACCTCAAGGGATTTGGTTTAAAGAGTAAACAGACAAGAGTCTTGGATCCCAGCACTTTTCCCTGACTACACAATGCAAAGACTGCACATACGCCCACCCTTCTACCACATGCATACTTTCTACCTTTGTCATCGACTAGAGTATTTAATACCTAATAATATTTTAGTAACTTCTTTACCGGCTTACTTTTCGTCTGTTTAGAAAAGGGGAGACTTTGCTTTTTGGGAGGGATAAATTTCTCAATAAAAGAACAAAAACTTATAAAAGGCAGACTCCGGCGCTTTTTCTCCAGGTCCCAACCTCGCCCTCGACACACATGCCCAAGAGCGTCCGCCAAGCTCCCAGCCAGCCCAGAACAACATGGGAGATGGCTGAGGGGAAAGGGTGGGTTTCTTACCGCGGTTAAGACCCTGAAGTCATCCCGACTCAGGTAACGCAGCTTAGCCACATTCACCTTGCCCATGGTGGCGCTTCGCAGCCTTAGCAAACCCTGCCGGCCGCGAGAACGCAAGGCTGCTGGGTAATCTCGCGTGCCTTCCGCGCCCACGGTTTGCGCGTGCGCGGCGCCTGGCGCAGGTCCTTGTTGCTAGGTAAACACAAGAGTTATCTGGCGGAGGAAATCAGTTTTGTGTGTCTTGGTAATCAAATAATACTGTGCAAAAGAGTGCTTTGTGTTTAAGTGATTTTTCTCTGTGACTGAACTTGGAGACCACAAATTCCCCACAAAGTGCCATTTTATATTTCCCAGCTGTCAGGACACGCAGCCGGCATGGCGTAGGGCCTCCAGGAGCCGGAACCGCTAGGAGCTCTTTATCCCTCCCAGCCGCTTCCGTTTTTTATCCGCCCCGGGAGGAGGGACGTGAACCTGAGTCAGGGAAAGTCCGGATAGCCAGAGCCTGTGACAAGGAGCGCGACGGCAATGAGGCGCAGCCGGTGGTTCGTGGCCGGCAGGACGTAGATGGTCGGCGGCCCGGGCTGGGTGGGCTCAGGGTGACCGGTGGCAGCGGTTGCTTCTCGGGCGGTCGTTTTAAAGTGTGTTTTAAAGAGGCTCCTGGCGGGCCTGAGCCGCAGGACTTGGAGGAACCTGAGGGAAGGCGGGCCAGAGCGTCTCTTGCAGCTCCTGCGGTGGAGCTGGAAACACTGCACCGAACACAAAATGTTCACCGCCTTAGTTACAATAGCACCAACATAACTACGTATCATAAAGTATATTTTAATCCTTTAAAACAGCAAGTATTCTGGCGCACGCTCACGTTTAACTCAGATCTGCATGGTTGTGATCTGTTTTTCTTGACCTGATTTCCCAGCCATTGGTGTTTTAAGTGCTTATTTGAGTCCAATCTCCAAACTGCAACACCACCCATCAGCGAGTTTTCAAGGATCAGAACACTGATTTCCTGCTCCTCAAGAGCCCTTTAGAGTATTCACAGTGTTTTCTTTCTTTTCTTTTTCTTTCTTCTTTGTGTGTGTGTGTATAAAAGCTTTTTAATTTTATGAGGCCCCAGTGGTTGACTAGTGGTTTTATTTCCTAAGCAACAAAGATTATATTCAGAAATAAAAGTGGGGACAGTAGAAGTAGACACCCTTGTCTTGTTCCTGATTTTAGTGAAAAAGCTTCAAGTTTTTTCCCCATTTAGTATTATGTTAGCTGTAGGTTTGCCATCAATAACATTTATTATGTGGAGATACGTTCTTTCTATTCCCAGTTTCTGTAGGGCTTTTAACATGAAGGGATGTTGAATTTTGTCAAATTCCTTTTATGCATTTATTGAGATAATCATGTGATTTCTTTTTTGTCCTTCAGTCCATTTATATAGTGTATTACACTTATCAGTTTGCATATATTGAATCATCCCTGCATCTCTGCAATAAAGCTTTGTCATGGTTGATGACTTTTTTTTTTTTTTGTCAATGATCTGTTTGATGTGTTCTTGTATTGTTTCCTAATATTTTATTGACAATTTTTACATCTATGTTCATGAGTGAGATTGGTCTGTAATTTTCTTTTTTTTTTTCCATTCAGTCTTTGTGTTGTTTTGGTATCAGAGTGATGCTGGCTTTGTAGGAGTTTGGTAGAATTCCTTCCTTTTCTATTTTATGGAAAAATTTGAGCCATTACCATGCTGTTTTTGTTACTATGGCTCTGTAATATAGGTTAAAATCAGGCATGATGATTCCTTACTTTTGTGCCTTATTTTTGCTTTTGCCTTATTTGTGTTACTCAAAATTGGTTTAGATATTCAAGGTTTCTTGTGCTTCCATATGAATTTTAGGATTGTTTTTTTTTTCTATTTCCATGTTGAATGCCATTAGAATTTTGATGGGGATTCCATTAAATGTGTAGATTGCTTTGCATAAAATTTTCACAATTTTGATTCTTCCAGTACAACAACAAGCAATGTCTTTCCATTTCCTAGTGTCTTCTGCAGTTTCTGTCTTGAGTGTTTTAAAATTTTCACTGTAGAGATCCATCACTTCCTTAGTTAGGTTTATTCCAAGGTACTGTATTATTATGCCTTTTTTTTTTGATACAGTTGTGAATGGGAGTGATTCTCTGATTTCAACCTCTGCTTGTTTGTTGTTAGCATATAGGAAGCCTACTGATTTCTGTGTGTTTATTTTGTATACTGCTATATTGCTATAAGTGTTTATCAGCTCTAACAGTTTGAGTAGAGTCTTCAGGGTTCTTTATATATAGAATCAAGTCATCTGCAAATAATGATCTCTTCTTTTCCAATTTCTATCCATTTTATGTGTGTATCGCTGTGGCTAAGACTTCCAGTACTATATTAAATAAAAGTGGGGACAGTGGACACCCCTGTCTTGTACCTGATTTTCATGGAAAAACTTCAAGTTTTTATCCATTTAGTATTATGTTGGCCGTAGGCTTTTCATAAATAGCCTTTATTATGTTGAAATATGTTCCTTCTTTTCCCAGTTTCTGTAGGACTTTTATCATGAAGGAATGTTGGATTTTGTCAAATGATTTTTCATCATCTAATGAGATGATCATGTGATTTTTTTTGTTGTTGTTGTTCATTTTTTTTTTTTTTTATTTATTTGAGAGCGACAGACACAGGGAGAAAGACAGGTAGAGGGAGAGAGAGAGAATGGGCACGCCAGGGCTTCCAGCCACTGCAAACGAACTCCAGATGCGTGCACCCCCTTGTGCATCTGGCTAACGTGGGACCTGGGGAACTGAGCCTTGAACCGGGGTCCTTAGGCTTCACAGGCAAGCGCTTAACCGCCAAGCCATCTCTCCAGCCCGATCATGTTATTTTTGTCCTTTAGTCCATTTATATAGTGTATTACATGATTGATTTGTGTATGTTGAACCATCCCTGCATCTCTGGGATAAAGCCTACTTGGTTGGGGTGAATGATCTTTCTGATATATTCTTGTATTCTGTTTGCCAATATTTTGTTGAGAAGTTTTGCATCTATGTTCATGAGGGAGATTGGTCTGTAATTTTCCTTTTTTGCTCTATCTTTGTCTGGTTTTAGTATCAGGTGATGCTGGCTTCATAGAAGGAGTTTGGTAGGATTCTTCCTTTTCTATTTTATGGAAAAGTTTAAGAAGCAGTGGTGTTAGTTCTTGTAAAATTCACCAGTAAATCCATCTGGTCCTGGACTTTTGTTTTGGTTTGGGGATTTATTTTATTTATTTTTTTGTTTGTTTTGTTTTATTGAGGTAGGGTCTAGCTGACTGGAATTCACTATGTAGTCTCATGGTGCCCTTGAACTCTTTGTGATCCTCCTACTCCTGCCTCCCAAGTGCTGGGATTAAAGGCGTGTGCCACTATGCCCGGCTAGTTGGGAGATTTTTGATAACTGCTTGGATCTCCATACTTGTTATAGGTCTATTTAAGTGGTTAATCTCATCTTGATTTAAATTTAGTAGGTCATATAAATCAAGGAAATCACCCATTTGTTTCAGATATTCAAACTTAGTATGGAGTTATGTTCTTACAGTATGTCCCTATGATTTTTTAAATTCACTGGTATCTGTTGAGATGGTGCCTTTTTCATCTGTAATTTTATTAATTTGTGTCTCTTCTTTCTTTTGGTCAAATTTGCTAAGGGTTTAATCAATCTTGTCTATCCTTTCAAAGAACTAACTCTTTGTTTCACTGATTCTTTGAATTTTTTTTTTTTTTTTTGGTTTCTGTTTCATTAAGGTCTGCCCTAATCTTTATTACTTCTTCCTGTCTACTGATTTTTGGTTTGCCTTGTTCTTTTTTCACCAAGGCCTTAAAGAGATTCAGTTCTTTACTTGTGACCTTTCTAATTACTTTTTTTTTTATTATTTTTATTTTATTTATTTGAGAGCGACAGACACAGAGAGAAAGACAGATAGAGGGAGAGAGAGAGGAATGGGCGTGCCAGGGCTTCCAGCCTCTGCAAATGAACTCCAGACGCGTGTGCCCCCTTGTGCATCTGGCTAACGTGGGACCTGGGGAACCGAGCCTCGAACCGGGGTCCTTAGGCTTCACGGGCAAGCGCTTAACCGCTAAGCCATCTCTCCAGCCCTCTAATTACTTTTTTTTTCAAGATAGGGTCTCACTGTAGCCAAGGCTGACCTGGGATTCACGATGTAGTCTCAGGGTGGTGCTGGAGCCTACGGACTGAAAGGGTTTGAGCCTGATGGGGAGTGAGGATTAAAGAAAGACAGGAGAGCCGAGCGTGGTACACGCCTTTAATCCCAGCACTGGGGAGGCAGAGGTAGGAGGATCGCTGTGAGTTCAAGGCCACCCTGAGACTACAAAGTTAATTCCAGGTCAGCCTGGACCAGAGTGAGACCCTACCTCAAAAAAAAAAAAAAAAAAGACAGGAGAAAGAATGAAAGCAAGGACTCCAGTCCAGGACTGAAGCAAGGACTGAAGCACCATTTATTTCTCAGCAGTCCTTTTTATATCTTCTAGTAAACAGTTTGCCCATGAACAAAAGTTCCATGAGCTTGATGCAAGTTTCTACCAAAACAACACCTTTGTGTTACAGAGCTTTGCACTTCAATCGCTTCTCAGTACAAAAGATTCTCCCAAGGTTGGGAAACAAACAAATCCTTTGATCCCAGCAATACAATCATAAATATTAAGGAATGGCCAGCTCTTATCAGTAACACTGAATGTGCATAATCTCGCTTACATGTAGGTGCTACAATCTTGTTGCCAAATGGCCCAGAGCTATGGATTCAAGGCCAGCCCAATAGCTCCCAACAGAGTGGCCTTGAACTCACAATGATCCCCATACCTCTGCCTCCCTGAGTGCTGGGATTTAAGGTGTGTACCATCATTCCTGGCTCTAATTTCTTTTCTTTTTTTTTTTTTTTGTGGGATGGACTTAAACAAATTTCATTCCAATTACTCAAAAAAAAACACCAAATTAATATGTTTTATCAAACCCATTGTCATGTAAATAAAGAGAACAAGTAAAATCCTGTATAACCATTTTAGTGAAACTTTAAAACAGGAACTATATGAAGTTACCACCTCATCCAATTTGTGAGCCATTTTGGCAAGCAAATATTAAGCAAAAAGAGCATTAAGAACTGAAAATCCTCAAGCTTATAAGGAATGTAGTTCAAGTCTGTGCTCTGCATTTATTTGTATGAGAAAACAATGCTCTAATATAAAGAAAAACAAGTCTGAGTGCTTTACTTCCAATACAACCTGCCTAGCCTTCACTTACTGCAATCCCTCACAGTCCAGTACTTCCTCTCTATGGCACTGGTGTTAAGTCACTGATTGGCTTACCCAGAGTAAGCCCTTGAGATCCCACCCCTGTTGTTCACTACTCATTATGCTTCCTTTACAAGTTTGCACAGCCTTAGGCTGAGTTTTACCACTGTAACTGAGCTTAGGAAATATTGGCGCGACTATATGTACAATTCTGTTTTATCCTGCAGGTCACAATAGATAGCAAATGATTATATATTCAACCATAAGATGAATATATTTTATTTATATATATTATTATTATATTGTATGTTATTCATATTGTTATATATTATTAGACAAAAACATCCAACTTTGTCTCCAACCACAAATTAAACAAGATATCACCATCTAAAGGCTGTGTTTACTGTGGTGCAGTCCTGAGAGCTCATACACTGAAAGTGTGTTAAATACAGAACTCATAACATATTTCTGGTAGCATAAGTGTCCTGTGCTCACGAGTCATCTATGTGCCACATATGTAACAGAAAGACCAATTTTAAAACTTTTTAGACAGTTTTTCAATTGTTTTTCTTTTTAAAAAAAAATGACCATATCTGTTAGGATTTCTTTCTATGGTTTTTTTTTTTTTCTTTTTAAGTAGGTTCTCACTGTAGCCCAGGCTGACCTGGAATTCACTATTTAGTCTCAGGGTGGCCTTGAACTCACAGTGATCCTCCTACCTCTGCCTCCCCAGTGCTGGGATTAAAGGTGTGCACCACAATGCCTGGCTCTGGTTAGGATTTTGTAAGTACACATTTTGACATTACAAGTTCTGAATTTTTGTCAAACTTGTTTATAAACAAAAAAATCATTTCTGATAATATATTTGCAGTTTTGTCTTCAAGAGCTGTTAAGAATGGCAACAACTTGAGTTAATGATTAAAATTTTTAGTAATGATCTTTTGATCATTTGAGAAAGCAAAAACTAAAGCACTTTCCTTTAGTTCTAATAGTTCATGAAAGTGCTTTACAACTTAATTTCTATCACCTGCATGGAGTGTGAAGATAAAAACAATCCCTACATTGCTGAGAGCCCAATGAAGCGTACTCCCAAAGCAGTCATAATTCCTGGCTAATTTACCCTGTGCTTGGCACCAAGACATGCTTGTGGGTGTTCAAGATCACACATATGTGAACACACCATCAGGAAGCAAGGTGCCATATTTCATGCATGAAACTGAATTCCCTTTAAATCTTGATTAAACATGCAAAGTACACTAATCATACTGGCACACCAGGGGCTCTTGTTGCAGTAAACTAACACCAGACACATAAGCCCCTTTTTTCATCTGGCTGGGTAATGTGAATCAAGGCTAGCAGGCTTTGCAAGCATGCACCTTTAAGCTGAGCCATCACCACAGTCCACTGATGTCAAATTGCTTTCTGAATCCTCATATCTGTAACCTGATCTCTGCACTGCTTGCTGTACTGAAAGGCCCAAGAATTCAGAAGCTCAGAAATACTATCACACTCCAAAGGGAGCTTAAGCGGGCCACCTGCATACCTCAAACTCCAGGTTTTACTCTCTGTCAGAAGCAAGTAAAGAATCCCTCTTCTCATTGTATCAGAGCCCACTCCTAATATGAAACTAGGTAAAAGGGCATGAGATAGCCCTCAAGGATGGGAAATGAGTAATAAAGTGAACCACTTATTTGGTTTCTGTAAATAGCCTGCACCATAAGCCTTAATAGCCCACACTGTAAGCCTTAGTAGCCTACACTGTAAGCCTTAGTAACTCGCACCAGAGGCTGTAGCAGCCTGCCTCAGACCACCAAGGTCATAGGAGGCTGATACCATACTCTGTTACCCCCACCTAAGGAATTGCACAAGTGCTGACCTCCAAGGTCACAGGAGACTGATACCACACTCTGCTACTCCCACCCAAGGACCTGCGCAAACGCTGACCACCAAGGTCATAAACTAATTGGCTTAGAAACTATGGGGTGGCACCAACTGACTGGCTAACACCCTGCGGGGCTCCTAATATTAGAAAATGATTGGTCTAAGGCACAGGCTTTGTTAGAAACCCTATAAAAACTGTCCTGTTCCTGCATTCAGGGCTCTGCAGTCCTCTACCCCTGTGTGGTGTACGACTGTGGGCCCCAGCGCGCTTGGAATAAAATCCTCTTGCAGTTTGCATCAAGACCACTTCTCGTGAGTGAGTGATTTGGGGTGTCGCCTTATCCGGGCAGAGCGTGGGGACCCCCTGTGGGGGTTTTTTCCTACAGTACCTCAGAAAATTTCAAGCTGTGTTCTATAAAAGCTACTCAGTTCCTTTACTGCTGTGAATGCTTAATATGCTCTCGAATCCCATTTTTCAGTTGGAAGATGTTCACTTTATTTAACCAGCTACATTGTTTTTAGAGGTGGATAGCTGTTTTGGATTTTCTGCCCAGAAACTTCTAGTAAACTACTAGTTGAGGCCCTGATTGCAGTTTGGTTGGTATGCATACATATTGCATGCAATTACCCAGAAAGGTGAAAAGCAACAATTAGTAAAAAACCTACTTTTAAAACAAGGGAGGCTCCGGAGTGGAGGATGGGATACAGAACCCTTGTGGTAGAGTACTCACCTAGAATGTACAAGGCCCTGGGTTCAATCCCTAGCACCACAAAAACAAACAAACAACAAAAAAGCCTACCTACTTTCTGAACAATTGGGACATCTTATATTTACAGCTGGCTTTTTAAAAGATTGGTGTTATTTCATTATTCAGTGGTATATAAGTCATGTTACATTTTCTTGAAAAAAATGCTCTAATATTATCTGATTCCTCAGATGTTTTTGTCAGTTAAGGTTATAAGGGATGAGTATGCTGCATGGCTGGTACCAAACTCTGAAATTCAAACTGTTACTTAGATCAGATGCTCTTATCTTCTTTTATTTGTTTATTTTTATTTATTCATTTTCATAAACATAGAGACAGAGATAGAAGGGGTGCTCCAGGCCTCATGCCACTACAAACACACTCCAGATGCATGTGCCACTTTGTGCATCTGGCTTTATGTGGGTATTGGGGAATAGAACCTGGATCTTAGACTTTGCAGGCAAGCACCTTAACCACTCAGTTATCTCTCCAGCCCTTATCTTCTTCTAATGGTAAAATGGTAAATTGGGTTTTCCAAATGTTAAAATCCTAAAGAAGTCTCTCTTTCCCAGATAATATAAAACAACTAACACTGTGGAATGAAATATATGCTGAGCCTTCTCTCTCCCTTCCATGGTATTTTCAAACCCAGAATAAAGAAAATTTGGGGTTGTTTTAATAGATTCCCCAAATAAAACTTTATGGAAGCATTTATTTAAACTTATCTGTATACATGTGTGTATGTGTCAAGGGCCTCTTTCTACTGTGAACACCAGACACTAGAGCCACTTTCTGAATCTGGCGTATGTGAGTGGCTTGGGAATTGAACCTGAGCTGGCACGCTTTGCAAACAAGCACCTTTAGCCAGTGAGGCATCTTCCTAGACCAGGAAGTGTTTGTTTTTTAACAGAATATTTCAAGAGAACAGGGTGCTTGAATATGACAAATTACTACTCAAGGTGGAAAAATAATGCTCTGGAAGTATCCGAGCCATCAGTAGTCTCCTTGGAAAATGAGAAGGCCTCGATAAGTATCTACTAGTGAGAAGATAATGGATTTTTTTTTTGTGGGGTGGCAAGTGAGTAAAGTCTATCTGCCAATCTTCACCTGGCTGATGTCCCTGTAATTGGTGCAGGGGCTGATGGAGGTGCAGGCTCCCTTGTGGACTGGCTTGAGTGCATATCTGACAGGTGGACTGGACCTGTGAGAAGTGTGTTCAGAGGCCATCGGTGCTTGGCAGGGGTACCAGGTACCTGTAAAGGGCTTTAGGTCAGATATGTAATGTTTGGTGAATGTCAGAGATAATTGTGGTGGCTTGTTTTGGGCGGAGAATTAAACAATTGGTTTTTGAAAAATTCAGCATCCCTATCTCTGGTGGCACCAATTGTGAGGAGTTCATTTTCCTCATCTGGCAAGTAATTGGGTTGGTATGTTGGAGATAGGAAACAGATACCTCCTCTGTTGGGGCCAGAGGACAGGGCTAACTTTCATGCTACAGTCAGCTCTGGCATTGCCTTGGGCTATGGGGTCTTCAGAGCTCTGGTGCCCTTGGCAGTGGACAATGGCCTCCTCTGCTGGGAGTTGGAGAGCTTCCAGAAGCTTGGCTATGAGAAGCCCATTAATAATTGGGATACCTTTAGTAGTGAGGAATCCTCTCCTTCCACAGGACTGAATGAGTGTGAGCTACAGAGAAAGCATATTTAGAATCTGTATGGATATTAGTTCTTAAGTCTTTTGAGGGGATGTTGCAAATTCAACCACCATCAAACAAACATCAAACTTCTGCTGTTCAAGTTCAATATAACCAAAGACTAGCAGTCTCCAGACTTTCCAATTCTGCCCCTCCAACTGGGCAGAGTAGCCAGGGAACACTTCCATCTCAGGCCAAAAGTGTGCTCTATGGTAGTGCTTCCATAGTCCTGGTAAATCCAAAACATCTTGAGGTCTTCATGCAAACTGCGGTCCATCTTCCAAAGGTTCTTTCAGCCTATCAGGGCATCATGCCCTACCTCATGCTGCATCTTAGCAGCAGCTCCTGGAACCGTGTGCAATTCACGACCACTCCTCACATTTTTCATGCTTCTGAAACCATTATCAGGTGTGCAGGACACAGACATATTCTTTTTCTCTCAATTTTTATTAACATTCCATGATTATAAAAAATATCCCATGGTAATACCCTCCCTCCCCACTATCTCCTTTGAAATTTCATTCTCCATCATATCCCCTCCCCATCTCCATCAGTCTCTTTTATTTTGATGTCATGATCTTTTCCTCCTCTTATGATGGTCTTGTGTAGGTAGTGTTAAGCTTGGTGAGGTCGTGGATATGCAGGCCCTTTTGTATCTGGAGGAGCATGTTATAAGGAGTCCTACCCTTCCTTTGGCTCTTGCATTCTTTCTGCCACCTCTTCTGCATTAGACCCTGAGCCTTGGAAGGTGTGATCGAGATGTTACTCGGTACTCCAGTCTCTTCTTTCCAGCACAATGATACCTTCTGAGTCATCCCAAGGTCACTGCCATCTGAAAAGAGAAGATTCTCTACCCAAAGTTAGAGTAGTGTTAATATAAGGGTATAAATATTAAGAGAAGTGCTTACTGGGCAGTTTGATTAGCATAGTATATGCACTTATCCAGACATCAGCAGATATTACACCCCTAGGGCTTATGACTACCCTGTTTTAAGTTTTCAGTATCAGGGATGTATTCCTTCCCCATGGAGCGGGCCTCCAATCCAATTGGAGGGCAGTTGGTTTCCACCAAGAGAGACGTGCCAGTATTGCACCCATTGGCTCATTTGGCCTGACAGCCATATCCTTAATTCACAGACAAAATAAATCAGAACCTTGAAAAGCAGGTTTGTTCTCCAGTCAACTCTTTCTAAAAGTGTTTGCATTTCTAAGATAGTCTTTCCTCAGGCATCCTTTCCATGATAAAGCAATTGGACCATCTTCCTTAAGATTGCTGATGTGTTTGACAGTAGCAGATTCAGTAACTTAAAACCAGTCTCAGTGCCTGTAATTTTAACTTGCTTGAGGTTTTCCAGCTTAAAATCTTAAATCTGTCAGTCCAATATCTCTAGCCAAGCACCTCAGCCCATTACAAATTTAACCTTGATCAAACTCTCTGGGCCTTGCCATCAGAACATAGCCAGCCCTTATGCCAGTAGCCTAGTTCCAACAAAGTCCTCTGCAGTCTTTCCTTCCCCCTATAAAGCTCATAAGGCAAGCCTTGAAGTTCAATACTGTCTGCACTTAGAATTCTCAGACTCTCATCAGAATAGTCCATAAAACTTGGTTTACCACTCCAAAAGGCATCTTCAGTTGCAAGCACCAAATCCATGCCTATTCCTTCAAAACAAAGTTTCCAAAAGATCAATATCCACATAGTCAGGTTCAACTCACCCCACTCCTGGTACCAAATTCTGTAGCAGACAGCTTCAGGTTCACTGAGATGAACTTTCAGACCAGGCACAGTTATGGAGGAAGTTATATTTATTGAAGCTTAAAGATCCAGGGGAAGTTTCATAATGGCAGAAGAAGCTGGCCTGCCTTCACAGGCCCAAGCAGAGAGAAAGAGAAGCACAAGCCAAAAGCCACACAGCACAGCACACTTCAGGAACTCCAGCTAGGCACTTTGCATATCTTTAGATTGAGATCTGAAACTCACCACCCCACCTTAAGATCCACCCAGTTACAATGCCTCCAGCCAGGTGGCTGTACATGCAAACTACAAATGATAAGGATCTGAATATATTGGGGGCTATCTATTCAAACTAGCACAGTAGTGTCAGGCACTGTGAGGTCATGGATATTCAGGCCACTTTGTGTTTGGAGGAGTACATTATAAGGAGTCCTACCCTTCCTTTGGCTCTTACATTCTTGCCACCACATCTTCTGCAATGGACCCTGAGCCTTGGAAGATGTGATAGAGATAATGCTGTGCTGAGCACTCATGTCACTTCTTCCCAGCACCATGGTGTCTTCTGAGTCATCCCAAGGTTACTGCTATCTGAAAAGAGAAGGTTCTCTACCAAAAGTGAAAGTAGCATTAACATAAGAGTAGAACATTAAGAGAAGTGCTTACTGGGCAGTTTGATGAGCATAGTACATACATTTAGCCAGACACAAGCAGACATTGTTACACCCCTAGGGCTCATGACTACTCCTGTTTTAGGTTTTCAGTATCTAGTATGTATTTCCTCCCATGGAGCAGGCCTCTAGTCCAGTTAGAGGGCAGTTGGTTTCCAGCATGACAGACATGCCACTATTGCACCTGTTGGTTCATTTGGCCTGGATGGCAAAATATAAGGCTTGCAGTGTCCACTTGCCCTGGCCAGCAGGGAGTTGAACAAGGACCGAGGGGAAGTTAGCCTGAATGGGAAGAAGCAAACAGACACAAGGAAGGAGACCAAGCCAAGTTTCTGGTCAAGGCCTCGAGAGTTTATTCTTACATGTAGGTTTATATAAGGTTGTAGGGGGAAGGGGATGTAATCAGGCCAAAGATCACAGAGTTACTGGCTGAACTGCAATGCCTCTGTTTCTTTATCAGTTAGCAGCAGCACGGGGGTGGGAGGGGTATCACCAAAGCGTACGATTTCTTCATTTCTGGTAACTGAGCATTTAGATGAGGAGACAGAAACTTAACTTGCTATATGGCGCTTTCTGTCAACATGGCTCATACCTCCCAACATCCACTGTTGAGTATCTTCACTGGTGATTTCTCTCTCTCCCATTGAACTGCCTGCAGAATGGCTTCTTCCAGCTTTCTGTCAGCTGGTCTACATAAAGGAGGTTATCAGCTCAGTTCCAGCAGGATTTCTCAGTGGCCTTGCAGCCCAAGTATATGGAATCTTCAGCAATAGGGTCTTGCTATCTATTCCTGGTGGGAAACCAAGGTCCTTGGCAATGGCCTATAATGTTTTGGGGGGCATCAGGGGCCTCCCTGGCCAACAACTCACTGGAAGGTATCCCATCCCTGGCACTGAACATTTTCTAATAACAATCTTCAGCTCCTGAGTGTTCTGTTGTCCAAAAAAGTAGGTTTCCATATGATTTATTTATATCCTCTTAGATTTTGATTAGCCCTCCCTCCACCTTTCCTTTATTCAGTCTCTTCCCCTGATCTCACTAGGGCCTTTTCACCCCCATTACAGAATTCTTTAATATAGGAGGTTGGGTTGGTGAAAAAGAGTCAAGTTGTTTCTCAATTTGGGACAGGTCCTGCACAGAAAATGGAACAGGCCACACCTTCAGTCCCTGCTCCCTCCCAGAGGATAAAGATGCAGGCATTAAGGGGCTGTCAGGACTGGGTATGGGAGGTGATAGGAGAGGGGGCAGAAGTGTTAGTCTTTTCAGGAGCAGATAAAGTAAGCAGGTGGGGTTTGGGGGATGTGGGATATAGAACTGGATGAGGTGGGTGGGGGTTGTGTAAGGGAAGATGTGGTGGTGGGGGTGTTGGGATGCAGAAGAGGAGTCTTGGTGGGTTGGCTGAGGCTTTAGGGGAAAGGCTGGAACTAGAAGAGAGGAGGGGAGAGGGCCATGGGGTGGGGCCAGGAAATGGAAGAGGTGGTGTATAGCTGATAGGGCAGAGGAGGGACAGAGGGCCATAGAAGGGGATGAGGGGAAAGGATAGGGAAAGGGGAAGGGGGGGTAAAGGCTTTGAGGGCTTGGAAGGGAGGCTGTGACTGAGGGAGAGTAGGAGATAAGGGAAGGGGAACTGGAGCAGGAGGAGGACAAGGAGGGGTGGACAGGAAAGGAGGGGTGGGGGTGGCAGCAGGAGAGGGAGAACAAAGGGAAGGTGGGGGAGCCAAGTGTTCTGGGAGTTCAGTTAATGCTGAAGACTCAGGTTGGGGATTTGAGTCTTGTGGTTCTGGTTGGTTTATAGGCTTGTCTGTTGTGGCTAGGAGAACCAGAGCCGCGGAACATTAGATATAGAGAGGAGGACAAGAGGGTAGTTCCCAAGAAGCCTGAACATAAGGGAGTTCCGACCATTTGCCAGTGCAGCTACAAAAGTTTTCTAAATTATGGAGGACATTGAAATCTAGAGTGCCCTCTGGAGGCCAGTGTGAGTGGTTGTGGAGTTCATAAAAAGGTCAATTTTAGTAAAAAATCAGGCACTTAGATTTAAGGGTTTGCAAGAGTTCTAATTTGGATATGTTTTGTAACAGACAGCCCAGAGGTGACTGAGGGTCGAGTTTTGATTCAGAGTTGCCCATTTTAAAGCTGAGGCCAGAGGCTCTGAGCAGGTGGGGGGCACGGGGGGGGGGGGAGGCCAGAGTGAGGCATCCCCCACAATGGCCTGGGCCCAAAACAGTGTGACACACACACACACACACACACACACACACACACACACACACACACACAAAGAGAGAGAGAGAGAGAGAGAGAGGGCGGGCAATCCTAGGGGACGCATCTCCCAGTGCCTTAGGGTACCTGGCTGCCTGGCAGTGGAGATAAACGCAAGGGTTTGTCAAACAGGGGCCCGGTAAACTGAGGCTAAGGCTACCGATCTTATCATGTCCACAGCCGGAAGAGGGGTGGCTTGCCAACAGCTGAGGGGGGACTGGGGACTCAACTCCACCCAGGCTTTCCACACCAGATGAAAGGCTTGGTCAATGCGAGGAACCAGATCAGACCAAATCAGTAAAGCTAGTTCAGGTTTATTGGCACAGCTCTTGGGCAGGTTCACTAGTCTCAAGATGTGAGACAGAGAAGTTGCATCCGGGACCTAAGGTGCAGGTATTTTAAAGGGGAGTGCAGAAGGGGCAGGGAGAGGGTAGTGGGAGGAGATGACATGCTAGCTGGAAAACCAGGCAGGCTGAGGAAAGTAACTATTTCAAGGATGGGAGAAAGGAGAGTTCTCCTTATAAAGTTCTAACTAGGGAGGGGGACCAGCTGTTGGCCCGCAGGGGAGTCTTGAAACTGCTGGTCCCCATGCTCAGGGATGTGGGTGATTGGATTATTGGAGGGCATTATGTTAGGTCCTTTGTTCTGAGCACATCCAGCCTATCACTAAGGCTCAGTCTAACATACTGCCTTCTGCAGCTGCCTCTGAAAGCAGAGAAGCCAGGGTAAGTGAGCAAAGTATGCCTGAGGAGTTCTGGGGCCCAAGAACACGTGCTGGGGCTGCACTGGGCCAGGATACTTCCATACAGAAGGCCAAAAGACTGGTTCCAGAAGGAAAAGGGATCACATCCTGGCTGTTTGGTTGCCCTGAGACTCACAGCTAGTTACCAGGCAGCAGCCTAAAGCTCTTAGGTAGTGGTCAAAGCAAAAACCTTTCATTTTCCTTCTGAAAACTTTCATTCTGTTTTTGTTGATGCTTTGTCCATAATTTACTGACTTAATGACACTAACTTATTTAGGCCAATTAGGAACAAAGCTAAAGTGCATCATTCTTGGGTATAATTAGCTGATAAATCATATTTTGCTAGTGACTTTGTCATGTCACCTTTAATAAAAACTCCTAAGTTGCATTGATTATTCCCTAAGAGAATAGAGACTGATGGTAATTCAGATGAGCACCTCTGAAAAGGTTCGCCAGCTTCCTGTTTCACTCTAGCCAGATGGTTTTGAAAATTTGGAGAAGGGCTGAAATTCCCCACCAATCTGAGACTGTACTTGAGCTTTTACAACATTAACTGGAAAAAACAAGAATCCCAACATGGCACCCAAAAGACCTCCACAGATGAAGTCATTGACCAGATGAGCACTATGCATCCTCACAGTAGGCAGATGCTCCTTCATAGGTCCTCGAGGGCCAAAGAAAACAGGATTGCTAAATCTATTTTGGAAAAGAATAGGCACCAAATCTCGATGGTATTCCCCAATCCATGGCATTTCCATGCCTGGAAAGCCTGGTAAGTGTTTGTGAATTTGTCATGATGCTTATGATCTTGAAGCAATGTCTGAACTCTTTCCAATGGAGTGCAAATGGCTTCTGTTGTCCCTGCAAGTATTGCTGCCAGGCCACAGGTTTCAAACTCAGGAGCACTGACATGCTTCTGGAGAAGGTAAGACAAATCCTCATAGAGACCAAACATAAGGGCCAGGGTAGTCATTTTCTCCATCAATGGGGGAAAGATTCCACGATACGGGCTTTGAAATCCATCCCTCATCAACTGAAGTACTGCATCCTGGGTTTTGAGCCCACACAGCTGCTGCCGAAAGAGGATATTCTGAGTGGGACATGTGATCGCTACATGGTTGAAAGCTGCACAGCAGCCATACAAGTTATGCTTCATTTCTCCAACATTTGTAATGTGAGGAGACAGATCTTGTTTTGAAGATCTGTGATCCAAGATCTCTTCTCATGAGCTTCTGAATCCATCATGTTGCTTAAGACTTTTCTTCTTCATGAAAAACTCTTTAGCCTCAACTGGCTCAATTCATTGTTCAGATTTTCTTTGTGTCCTAATATATGGTCTGTTTTAGAGAATGTTCCATGTGCTGCTGATAAAAATGTATATTCTTCAGCATTTGGATAGAATGTTCTTTAGATATCTGTTAGGTCCATTTGTTCCATGACATCATTTAAACTAGATGTCTCTCTGTTTTTTGTTTTTGTTTTTGTTTTTGTTTCCAGGATGACCAGTCAATTGATGAGAGTGGGGTATTGAAGTCACCCACTACAATTATGTTTGGTGTTATCTGTGACATTAAATGTAATAGTGTTTATTTGATGAAATTGGGAGCCCCATGTTAGGCATATATATGCTTGGGATTGTAATGTACCCTTGTTGGAGTATTCAATATAAAGTGACCTTCTTTATCTTTCCTCACTAATGTTGGCTTGATATCTATACTCTAAGATATTAGGGTAGCAACAGGAGCTTGTTTTGTAGGCCCATTTGCTTAAAAGACCATTTTCCATTCTTTCACCCTAAGATAGTGTCTGTTTTTTATTGAGAGGTAAATTTCTTGGGGGCAGCAAACAGAAGGATCCTGCCTTTTAATCCAATCTGTAAGACTGTGTCTTTTAGTTGGGGCATTGAGGCCATTGATATTAAGAGTTATTATTAAAAGGTATGTATTTATTCTCATCATTTTTCTTGTTTTGTAGTTCTTCCAGTTTTCCCTTTACTCTCTTGTATTAACTATTATTTGAGTATGGTTTATTTTTTCCTGTTTCCTCATGTATGTGCTTTGCTTTCTCTTCAGTGTGAAGGATCCTTTTAAATATTTTCTGTAGAGCTTGTTTACTTGCCATACATTCCTTTAGCCTGTTTTTGTTGTAGAATGACCTTATTTCTCAATCAATTTGGAAGGGTAGGTTTGCTGGATAAAGTAATCTTGTTGAAAGTTGTTATTTTTCAGAACTTGAAATAAATTATTCTTTTTTTTAAATTTTAAATCTTTTAATAATATGAACATTTACTCCCAATTTTTTACAAAAAATTTCCATGGACTTCTCTGAACGTGGCTGTTACACTGACTGCACACGTTACCACTGCACTGAAGCAGCTCTGTAAACACCTCAGAGCATTACAACTGTCTGGTAGGAAACAGGATGGTATCCTCCTAACAACCGATGGCTTCCAGAGCTCATGGCATGGTCTTCTCTGGGTGATTATTAAATTTGTGTTTTCATTTTGAACTAGTGATAGAAAGTAGGGATAGCCTTGGAGTCACGAGAATTTATGTTTAGGGATATTATCCATGTCCTTCCTCAGAGAAATCTTGGAAAGTACAGTGTGAGATTGAAAACGTGGTGTCCACTGTCACCGGCACTGAGAGCACTCTGCTCTGGAACTTGGGAGGAAGGAGCAGATGTGGCTGCTGCTGGGGAGCAGTGAGTGATCAAGATAAATATTTCAACAAAGAACTGAATCGGGAGAGGGTTCCTGGATTATTGCACTCCAGTAATCATTTCACATTATTCACACTTCTATCTCAGGCCTTCCCAAGTGTTGCTGTTCCATTTCCTCCACCACATGCAATCAGGAACTAGGCTTCACCTATTACTAAAGGCCAGAAGGCCTGTCCCAGCAGGAGAAAACAAAGCTTCCAAGAGAGTAATGCCATTGCACAGACACCTCCTGAACTAGACCTACCCCGGACTGCGGGAACAGCCCTGCCTTCCCACATGTACCTTTGAGACCCCCAGCTGCACCTTGTCTCACCGGCACAAGAATGTACTGGTCCTCAACACACAAGAAACACCATCCTATCCTTGAGTTCTGCTCTGTTTTGGTATTTCTACTTGGGTTCCATGGGTTGGTTCCACTGGACGCAGTCCAATGTAGTAGTGTTCCCTTAGCCTGATGGTTCCCCCAAGCACCCTGTCGGCAGTAGACAGGCTCCGCTCGCTCAGCACCCCATGGGCTGTCTTCTCCAGCTACAAGGCTGCAGAGAGGGTCTCCGGAAGTCCAGTCTCCTCAAGCTTCAGTCTCAGGTTGTCAATCCCAATGCTGGCAATAGCAGGCACACTGCTTTCAGCTGGCTCTGCTGTCCGCGTCGGGGTGGAGCAGTATAGGATGAAGCCCACCATGATGACAGTAATCGACAGGATGTACAGTCCTGAAAACTTACACTTAAATAGAAAAAGTCCAAAGAAAAGGCTGTAGAGGTTGGCTGTCAGGATGTCCAGGTTGACAGAAGTGGCACTAGTAACTTTAATCACCAATGGCATGAAGCTGTACAGGCGAAACATACAGACAGCAAATGCCACAAACAGCAGGGAAACTTTCCAGTCCTATTGAATTTTGGCAATGTATTTATATTTCAAAATCAGTAGTTGTATGCCACTGATAATTGTTCCAAATAAGACCACCATTCCTAGAAATTCCTGTCAGCTCAGCTTCTTCACAATGTACTCTTCACACACATTAGACACAGCATGCAGGGAAGCTCCAAGCAGGACCAGGATGTCACCAATCAGTTCATCACTCCCTGAGTGATGTCTCTCCCTGCTAATTTGTCTGCACCAACCATGGTTCCTACGCCCAGCAGACAGACAAACAGTGATGAAGTGGATCACTCTGTATCTTGCACGAAGAATAAACCAAGAGAGAGCCATCAGCACAGGAATCCCAAAGCAATCCGACAGCTGGACGCCGGTTAGAGTTGTGTACTGGTATGCTCTGACAATCAGGTAGTTAGCCTCCACATCTGCTAAGCCCAGCAGGATGTACTTCCACCATTTTTGTCTCAAAATCTCTAACAGATTATCACTGCCTGAGTGGAAAGCCAGCATCAGCGTGTAAACCAGGAACAGCAGGCAATAGTTGATAAAGCTCTGAAGCATGGGGGTGTTCACCTTGTACTTCTCTGCCAAGTACTGGCTGGTGATGGCTGTCCCACATATGCACAAGGACAGCATCTGGCCCAGAGCTATGGTCTTCAGAATATTCCAGGTGAACAGTTTGCGTGGATCCTGCGCAGCCTACCAGAATCCTTGAAAAGCAGACAAACTCAACACCTAGGGTTACTTCTGCTGTTTTCTGGGCATACAAGAGCTTTGTATGCCCAGAAAACAGCAGAAGTAACCCTAGGTGTTGAGTTTGTCTGGCAGGAGCAATTTATTGGCAATTCTAAAATCCAACTTTGTAATATAGACATTCAATCAAAAATAGCACAGAGTATTTATGCAAGGTGGGGATTAAAACAAACAGATAACCTTATAAAGCCAAAGTCCCTAAGGCTGTGTGTTGCTCTACATCCTGTCAACTGGGAGGTTGAGATTTCTGTTCTGAAATGGGTTCCGGGTCAGCCTGTGGCTGAGTGAAACCCTGGCCCCAGTAATGACAGAAGAAAAAGACAAAAGCCCTATGAGATTAGGGAGCATCAAAGGCAATAACAGTCAACCCCCAAAATACAGCCTGCTTAAGAATGGTAAAGCCAACCATGAACATGTAACACATAACCGGCCCTGACATGGAAAGATAGATTAGCATTTCCAGTGCCGGCCTATGTACCTGCCTTTGTGTAAGTAGGCCCAGTTACTTTTTGGGGTGGCTTCCAATCTCACCAATGCTGAGTGCCCACCTCCATCCCTCTGTGTAGCACTGTGGATCTGGTGTTCTGATCAGCTATACTGCATGCCCTGCAGTTGGGCATTGAATAGGTTCTCCCAGTCCTCATTCTTTTTGTTCTCCTCTATCCTCTAAGTCAAAGGCTGAAAGGCTCGATATTATGAAAGCCTTGTTTGGGCAATGACTTTCACTGTGAGATCATATATGCACTGGTCAATTCATGTCTGGAAGACAGTGCCCCAAACCAGTCCTTCCCACCGGTAGCTCTTACATTCTTTCTTCTCCCTGCTCTGCAATGGTCCCTGAGACTTGGAGGGCATGTTAGACATGTCTTACTTAGTGATGTGATTTAACCAATCTCTTAATTTTAGCACTTTAATGGGTTTTAGTCTCCTCAATATCTACCACCATCTGATAAGATTCTGTGGCTAGCAGTGAAAGCACCACTGTCTTTCTGTCACCACCTCCGCAAAGTACCTTGCAGTCTGGCTGCTGTTTTAGGATTGCCTCTTACAGTAATAGGCATTAGGCTGTCTCTTCCCTTTTAATAATTATTTGTTGGTTTTTCAAGGTAGTGTCTCACTCTAAGTCAGGCTGACCTGGAATTCACTATGTAGTCTCAGGGTGGCCTTGAACTCATGGTGAACCTCCCACCTCTGCCTCCCAAGTGCTGAGATTAAAGGCATGCACTACCACACAGTTTAGTTTTTATTTAAAATACCCGGATTCCTAGCAGCAGAAGTGCTTAGCACCTCATGTTCTCGCTCCTGCTACCTGGAGACCTTGCTGGCCCAGCTTCAGGATGGACAGAACTCAGGCTGGGGGCCTGACACCGCACCCAGCCTCCCCTGCAGCCCTTCCTCCAGCAGGTGGAGCCTTTCCACTGCTGCTACATGGGACTCTGCACTTTGGTCCATGTATCCAGAAGTGCCTTCTCCAGCCCATGGCTAGTGATTGAGTTCAGGACTGTGGTCAGGGAGCACCGCTTACTAAGTCTTCATTTTCTTATATGTAAATTGAAAGTAGGAATTCCTAAGACCTGATTCTCTATTCAGCTATCTCATGGCTGCAGCTACGGTATCCTTATCCCCAAGAAAGCTTGTGGGCCTAGCAGCCAAAATGTAAACCTCCGTGGCAACAACGTGGCTCACAGGTAGAGGTGCAGTCTTTAGGCTGTGGTATACAGCGTACCACAGAACAACAGAAATGCCAGTAACAGTGCAGGGCAACACAGAACACACAGGGTCATGGAAAGAACCTCAACGTGGCTTTACATGTTTTTCAGGCCATACGACAATATTAACCCACAGAAGGACACTACAGGAGGCTGTGAGGCTGCAGGAAGATGAGAGGTTACAGGAGAGTATGACGTTGTCAGGACATGTGCAGCAACAGGAGAGTGTGATACTGCAGGCGGATGTGAGGCAATATGAGTGTATGAGGTTGCACGAGTCGTGAGGCCATAGGAAGGTGCGAGACTGCAGGAGTGTGTGAGGCTATGGGAGGATGTGAGCCCAGCAAGAGGATGTAAGGCTTCAAGTGGATGTGAAGTTACCAGAGGAGGCAGCAGGAAAATTTGAGTCCTCAGGATGGTGTGAGGCCACAGGATGCTATGTCATACATTAACCACAGGAATGTGTGAGGCTATAGGAATACGTGAGCCCAGCTGGTGGTTGTGGGTCTTCAGGTAGATGTGAGGCTACAGAAGGATTTGAGGCTTTAGGAGGTTGTGATGACACAGGAGGTTGTGAGGAATCAAGAATATGTGAGCCCACAGGATGGTGTGAAGCAAAAGCAGGTTTTTAGGCCTTAGGAGGGTGTCAGGCCACAGCAGTGTGTATGGCCAGAGGCAGGTGTGAGGGACAAGGACATGTGAGGTCGAAGGAGGGGGTGAAGCTGGAGGATGATGTGAGGCTGCAGGATGGTTGAGGCCTCAAGAAGGTGTGAGGCTGCAGGACAATTGGAGGCTGAAGGAGGATGTGTGGTCTCAAGAGGTAGTGATGCCACAAAACCTTGTGCATCCACAGGAAAGTGTGAGGCTGCAGGAGGAGACAATGCTGCAGGATGGTGTGTAGTCACAGGAAAGTGTGCACCCACAGGAGGATGTGAGCCACAGAAGAACATTATGCTACAGGAATCATGCAGGAAGGCACAGGACTGCAGGAGAACACCTGGACTATCAGCAGCAGAAGTGCTCAGCACCTCATGGTCTGGCTTTAGTCACTGGAGGCCCTCTCTGCCCTCTCTGTGAAGGGGGCTTTAGGATGGCCAGGACAGTGGTTGAGGTTGGGTGCTGCTCCCAAGGACCCTCTTGTGTCCCAACTCTAGCAGGCTGCTTCTTCCCACCAGTGCCTCCAGGGGGTGCCACTCCTTGGCTCAGGGGACCCTAAAGTGCCTTCTCTTGTCCAAGGTCAGACGTTGAGTTGAGGTTGCAGAGTTCAGGGTTCTCTGCCTACTAGGCCTCAGTTTCCCAATGTGTGAAGTGAGAGCAGTAAAGCCTCCCCATACTCATGAAGCCAAGGTGCTCAGGAAGTAGAGGCATAGGGAAACACTTGGTCTCCTTGAATCTACTTGTTCCTCCATTCAGGAATATTGCCAAAGAAGGGTATGAGACCACAGGAGGATCAGAACCCCATGATGGTGTCAGGCTACAGGAAGATGTGGGGGCTAGAGAAGCTTTGGAGGGCACAGGCGGGTATGAGGCCACAGGAAGATATGAGATCACTGGAGGACATGAAGCTGCAGAAGGTGTAATGGGGTGCTAGAGATCCAGGAAAGTCCTTGAACCCCAAACCCTAAGTTCATTTCTAATTTTAATCAAAGGATTGAATAAAAAAGACTGAGAAGGGTAGTTATTAAATTATTGTATTTATTGAGGAAAGAACAGAGCCAAGGAAAGGTACCCACAGGGCTAGAGATCCCTCATGGAGGGCCTGGGAAAAAACTGTGGAAAGAAAAGAGAGAAAGAAAGTTCAAGGAGCTCCTGCCATGTGGAGAGCTGAAGGGGATAAAGAACTCATGTGGAGAGTTAAGGGCTAGGGGCTGGCCTGGGCAGAGCCAGCCCAGGCCCAGCCAAGAGAAAAACTCACCCACAGCCGAAAGTTCTCAAGTAGTCAGAGAGCTTGCCCTCCTCTTGCAAAGATATTTATATCCTTATAGTGGTGGGCTGTCTTCTGGCTCAGGTGAACCACAGGGACAGCTGGCTGGTTAAGGCTAGGGGCTGTCTCAGGAAGAGGTTAGCCCTGACACCAAGTTCTGGGGGCTGAACTTGACCAACCACAATGTTTAAGTCCTATTGAAGACCTCCCTCCTAGGAGGGCTCCTGGTTGTTTGTGGAAAAACAGGTCTAGGGAACTAGGCAAGAGATAAGAAGTCAGATCATGTCTGATTTCTAGCAAGTGAAGACTTTCCTGACTTTTTTTAACCTTCAGGTGTCCAGTCACCCTAACTGTATCCCCCTCTCAGAGGGATGTTGGAAGGCACAGGGCTGCAGGAGGACACCCAGATTCTTAGCAGGAGAAGTGCTCAGCATGTCATGTTCTGGCTCCTGCCACTTGGAATCCTTGCTGGTCCAGCTTCATGATGGCCAGGACACTAGCTGGGGGCCTGGCCCTTCACTTGCAGCCCTACCACCAGGAGGTGGAACCTTCCCACTATTGCGAACATGAGACACCCCTTCTCGCCCCATGGACCCAGAAGTGCCTTCTCTGGCCAGTGGCTGGTGATTGAGTTCAGAACCTTGGTCAGGGAGCACTGGACACTAAGCTGCCTTTTCCCTATATGTAAAGTGAGCAAGCATTCCTAAAAAATGCCTGTGAAGCCTGGGTTCTCAAAATGTGGCCCAGGTGGATCACATGCAGGGGCGCATCATGATGGAGCAGGAGTCTTTAGGTGGTGGTGGTACAGTAACTTTAGAACAATAGAAATACCAGGAAAAGTGCCGGGTGACACAGAGCCCAAAGGGTCATGGACTGTCCCAGCAAGACCCTCAATTGGGTCCAGGTATGGTGGAAGCAAAGGTAAGAAGATTGCCATGAGTTCGAGGCCACCCTGAGACCACATAGTGAATTCCAGGTCAGCCTGGGCTAGAGTGAGACCCTACCTTGAAAAACAAAACAAACAAACAAAAAGAACCTCAATGGGGACTTTACATGTTTTTCAGGCCACAGGACATATGTCATAGGAGGTTGTGACAATGCAGGAGGCTGTTTTGCTGTAAAAGGTGTGAGGCCATGGAGTGTATGAAGTTGCCAGGAGGGTGTGAAACCTCAGGACAGTGTGAGACTGCAGGAACATTTGAGGCAGTAGGAGGCGGTGAGGTTGCAGGAGGTCTTGAGACCACAGGAGGGTATGAGACTGAAGGTGATGTGTAACTGCTGAAGGCTCTGAGGCAACCAGGAGGACGAGGATGAGGGGCTGCAGGAGGAGTTGTGAGGCCACAGGAAGTGGTGAGGCTGAAGGAAGGTGAGGCTGAAGGAAGGTGTGAGACAGCAGAAAGATGTGAGGTCACAAAATAGTGTGAGGCAGCAGGTGGTTGTGAGGCCATAGCAGGGTGTGTGGCCAGAGGGAGATGTTAGGCATAAGGACGTGTGAGGTTGTAGGAGGGTGTACGACTTCGGGAATATGTGAGGTTGCAGGAGTCCCAAGGAGTGAGGCTGCAGTAGGGTGTGAGGCTGGAAGAGGATTCAAGGCAGTAGGAGGATATGAGGCTGCAGCAGGGTTGAGTCCACAGGAAGGTGTGAGGTTGCATTAAAATGTGAGGCTGGAGGAGGATGTGGGGTCACAAGAGACTGTGAGGCCGCAGAACCTTGTGCACAGGAGAGTTTAAGGCCACAAGAAAGTATGTAGTTTCCGGTAGGTTTGAGTCCACAGGGCAGTGTGAGGCCACAAGAGGGCTTCAGGCAATATGTATCTGCAGGAGGACATGATGTTAAAGGATGGTGTGAGGCCACTGGAAGATGTGGGGCCTCAGGAAGATGTGAGGGCACAGTAGGACATTAGGATACAGGAAGGATGCTGGAGGGCATGAGGCTGTAGGGGAGCACCTGCATTTTCAAAAGCAGAAGCGCTCTGCACCTCATGGGCTGGCTCTGGCCACCTGGAGGTCTTTGTAGTGAAGAGGGCTTCAGGATGGCTGGGACAGTGGTTAGTGATGGGTGCTGCTCCCCCTTGTGTACTACCCCAAGCAGGCTGCACATACTCCACACTGCCCACAAGGGGCGCTGCTCCTTGGCTCCAAGGGACCCTAAAGCATCTTCTCCTGTCCAAGGCTGGAGGTTGAGCTCAGGACATTGGTGAGGGAGCACTGCTTACTAAGCTTCCATTTCCTCATATGTAAAGTGCGAGCAGGAATCCCTAAGACATGCCCATGAAGCCTGAGTGCTCAGGATGTGACTGTTGTGGAGAACACTTGGACTCCTTGTATGTATCTGGTTCTCCATCCAGAAATTTTACAGCTTCTGTGATGGTGTCCTCATCCCCAGGATAGCTTGTGGACCTAGGGCCAATGTCTATACCTCTGTAGTGACTAAGGTGACTCACAGGCAGAGGTGCAGCTTCATTGCGATGGAGTGGGAGTCTTTAGGCCATTATGGGATACCTCCAAGGTCAGAAGAAGGCAGGTAACAGTGCCAGATGACACAGATCCCCAAGGGTCATAGAAAGACCCAGCAAGACTCTCAGTGGGGCTTTACATGTTTGTCAGGCTATAGGACAGTGTTAAGTCACAGAAGGGTGTGAACTACCAGAGGCTGTGATGCTGCAGGAGGGTGTGAGGCCCTGGGAGAGGATAAAGCTCCTAGGAAGGTGTGAGGTCACAGGAGGGTGTGAGACAGCAGGGGATGTGCATCAGCAGGAGGGTGTGAGGTTGCCAGAGATCTGTGTGAGGAGCTGCTTTCCTGTTTTATTCAAAGGCAGCTGCATCACTGCAAAGCCCTTCCCAGCCTGATTCTGTTTATCTCCTTGAACTTAAGAGCTACATCTTTTCTTTAAAGAAAATTAAAATGAAGCTGGGTGTGGTGGAGCATGTCTTTAATCCCAGCACTTAGGAGGCAGAGGTAGGAGGATCACTGTGAGTTCGAGGCCACCCTGAGACTACAAAGTGAATTCCAGGTCAGTCTGGGCTAGAGTGAGACCCTACCTCGAAAAACCAAAAAAGTAATAATAATAATAATAATAAAATGAAATATTTTTAAAACTATTTTAAGATTTATTTTTATTTATTTATTAACAGAGAGAGGGAGAGACAGAGACAAAGACAGAGAGAGTGAGAATGGGCATGTCAGGCCCTCTAGCCACATCATGTGCATCTGGCTTACATGGCACCTGGAGAATTGAACCTGGGTCCTTAGGCTTTGAAGGCATGCACCTTAACCTCTAAGCCATCTCTTTAGCCCTAAAATGAAATATTTTAAAATGAGTGTATTCCAATCACTTACTAGGTAACTAATGTAAAGAGAGCAAGATGTTATATTTCTCTACATTTCTTTATATCAAGCTTAGAGAAAAATAGAAGTCACTTCCTTGTAGGAGCATATGAAAAAATAGAATGAACACTTGCTAAAGGAGATTGGGATGGTAGATAAACAGGATACTCTTCTGGTCAGAATAGCACAACTCTGGCCTGCATTGTTAAGCCAAATCCGTAAGGGCAGATAAGGGGGACATTTGGAGAATCCTGGTGGACCTCACACCCCCCAGGTGCTTCCTGTAACTGACCAACAGACCTGTTCACAAGTTCATTTTTTGCTATAATCTTCTAAGAATGGAATGCCCTTGCTGTAATGCACCCTGTAAGTTTAAAATTACTTCTATGGCTGTAGCTGTAACGTGTGTGTTGTGTGATTTATGGTTTACTCCCATCTTATTTTTTGCAATAAACATCTTGTAGTCTTCTCCAATAAAAGCTGACACTCCGAGCAGTTCAGGGCTGCTCTCAGCGATCCTGACTTCTCATGTGCAGTCCCAACGCGTCGGATTTTCACTCAGCACTCTGTGGGTCAGTGGTCTTACTTGTGCAACGCCAGACCCCACAACACTGTTTCTGTGATTTTTGAATCAGCGGTACACAGAACAATTTGCAATATCTGAGTAAGATGTTCAGTTTAAGTTACCAGCAATATCAAATGCTTTTCATTTCATTTAACTTTTAAAGTAGTTCATTATTTTACTTGAGAGAGAGAGAGAGAGAGAGAGAGCATAGGGAGAGGGAAAGAGAATGAGCATGCTAGGGCCTTCTGACACTGCAAACCAACTCCAAATGCATGTGTCAATTTGTTCATCTGACTTAATGTGTGTACTGAAAAATTGAACCTGGGTTGCTCTTTTTTTTTTTTTGTTTTTGTTTTTTGAGGTAGGGTCTCAATCTAGCTCAGGCTAACCTGGAATTCCATCTCAGGGTGGTCTTAAACTCACAGTGATCCTCCTACTTCAGCCTCCCTAGTGCTGGGATTAAAGGCATGCACCACCTTCTGGGTTGCCTTTTGAGGATATAAAGCCTGTGAGTCATCTCTCCATCCCTGGAGTTATTTTTATTTATTTATTTATTTTTAATTTATTTATTTGAGAGCTACAGACACAGAGAGAAAGACAGATAGAGGGAGAGAGAGAGAATGGGCGCGCCAGGGCTTTCAGCCTCTGCAAACGAACTCCAGACACGTGCGCCCCCTTGTGCGTCTGGCTAACGTGGGACCTGGGGAACTGAGCCTCGAACCGGGGTCCTTAGGCTTTACAGGCAAGTGCTTAACCACTAAGCCATCTCTCCAGCCCTGGAGTTATTTTTTAAAATGACTAAATATACTAACACTTTTGAAAAGTTCATTTGATTGAACCCAGGGCCTCACACATGCAAAAGATGTCCTCTACCACTGAGTTCATATTCAGCCCTGTAGCATTCTTTTGTTGGTATACATGTAGTGTGATAATTTAAACAGTAATTATATCACCATTTTGAATTAAGTAACTGAATAGAATGAACAATCTAGAACATTATGATTTCTACATTACAAATTTCCTTTTCCTCCAAACACCCCTATATTTGCCCAGTATTCTTAAAAAGTCACTCTTCTCTAATGGGAGACAGTATTCTGAAAGATCAAATACTTTACACTATTATTACCAAGCAAATCTAGGGGCTAGGGGAGTGTACATTTTAGCAAGGAATAAACTTTGACTTATGTTAATATATTTTTATTTTTACTTTATTATAATTTCTCCTTATTTTTCATTTGGTTTAATTAACTTGTATGGTTATTCTTTTTCTGAACTTTTTGGTATATATTTTAAATAATTTATAAGCAAGAGAGGGAGAATGGGCACACCATGGCCTCATTCCACTGTAAAGGAACTCCAGATGCAAGTGCCACTTTGTGCATCTGGCCTATGTGAGTACTGGGGAATTGAACCCAGGTGGTCAGGCTTGTCAAGCAAGCACCTTTAACTGCCATCTCTTTAGCCCTAAAACTTTTGCATTTTGTTCTCTCTTATTCTCATATCCTCAACAAATGTACACATACACATGCATAAACATATATGCATATACATCCATCCATGTTCATATACATTTAGATAGCATACACATATGTACACTTGTATGTATACATACATATATACATATACCCAGAAGGATGTGAGGCTGCAGGAGTATGTGAGACCAAATGAGGGTGTGAGGTCACAGGAGCATTTGAGGCCATAAGAGGCTGTAGATGGGTGTTAGGAGCAGGCAGGTGTGAGGATACAGGAGGGCATGAGGCCTCAGCATGGTGTAATATTGCAGGAGACTGAAGCAAATAATGGCGTGACTGCAAGGTATATTGAAGCAACAGGAGGATGTGAGACCTCAGGAGCATGTGAGACCTCAGGAGGATGTGAGGCCTCAATAGGTTGTGAGGTTAAGGAGGGCAGAAAGCTATAGGAGGGTGAAAGGCTGCAGTAGACTATGAAGCTATAGGAGGGATGCATGAGGGCTTCAGGAGGATGGGACATTGCAGAAGGGTGTGAGGTTGCAATAGGGTGTAAGGCTGAGGAGGTGTGAGAATGCAGGAAGATGTGAGGATAGAGGAGGGTGTGACAACGAAGGAAGATGTGAAGTTTCAGGAGGTGTGATAATAGAAGAGGAATGAGAATGCAGGAAGATGTGAGATTACAGAGGTGTGAGAATGCAGGAAGATGTGAGGGTTCAGGAGGTGTGAGAATGCAGGAAGATGTGAGGTTACAGGAGGTGTGAGAATGCAGGAAGATGTGAGGCTTCAGGAGGTGTGAGAATGTAGGAAGATGTGAGGCTTCAGGAGGTGTGAGAATGCAGGAAGATGTGAGGCTTCAGGAGGTTTGAGAATGCAGGAAGATGTGAGGTTACAGGAGGTGTGAGATTGCAGGAAGATGTGAGGCTTCAGGAGGTGTGAGAATGCAGGAAGATGTGAGGCTTCAGTAGGTGTGAGAATGCAGGAAGATGTGAGGCTTCAGGAGGTTTGAGAATGCAGGAAGATGTGAGGCTTCAGGAGGTGTGAGATTGCAGGAAGATGTGAGGCTTCAGGAGGTGTGAGAATGCAGGAAGATGTGAGGCTTCAGGAGGTGTGAGATTGCAGGAAGATGTGAGGCTTCAGGAGGTGTGAGAATGCAGGAAGATGTGAGGCTTCAGGAGGTGTGAAAATGCGGGAAGATGTGAGGCTTCAGGAGGTGTGAGGCCACAATAGCTATCAGGGCCAACGGAGGGTGGATTATGTGTGGACTCAGGAGGATGTGAGGCTGCAGGAGGACATGAGGCTAAGGGGGATGTAGGAAGGGCTGCAGGACACTCATTCTCAAGTACAGTAGTACTTAGAACCTCACAGAATGCCTCTGCCAGTTGGAGTCTTTGGTTGCCCAAACTATTTCAGGAAGGTCAGGACACTGGCTGGCGACAGGCTACCAGCTCCTGACTGCCCTCTTCAGTTCATGCTTTCCCCACACTGTTGACTATGTGTACCCCTCCTTGACTTGTGGACCTGAAAGTATTCTCCCTACCCGTGGCTGATGGTTGTGCTCAGGACCTTGGTTAGGGTGCTCTGCTTATCAGGCCTCAGTTTCCTCATGGGTGAAGTGAGTTGTGTGATCCCTACTGCATGCCCATGAAGCCTTGGTGCTCAGGAAGTAGTTGGCTTGGGGAACACTTGATTTTCTTGAATCTTTTAGGTTCTCTGTCCAATAAACTCACTGGACTGCTGTGATTGCGTCCTCATCTCTAGGAAAGCACAAGGGCCTTGCAGCCAAGTTCTACAGCTCAGTGGTGGCAGAGCTGGCCTGCAGTGGAGTTGCAAATTCCTGGAGGCGTTCAGGAGTTCTTTAGCCTGTGGTGGGATGCGCAGACTCTGAACAGCAGACATGTCAGCTCACAGTGCCAGGGGACACGGATCCTCATGGGTCCTGGAAAGATAAAGCAAGAAACTCCGTGGTGCTTTATATCATTGTGAAGCCACAGGAAAGTGTGAAACTACAGGATATGAGGCTGATTGAGGATGTGACTCTGCCAGAGGGCGTGATTCCACCAGAGGGCATGAGAAAAGGAAGATGTGAGGGTGCAATAGGATGTAAGGCTAAGGAAGTTGTGATGCCACAGGAGGGTGTGAGTCTACAGGAGAATGTGAGGCTGCAGGAGGGTGTGAGGCTATAAATGGTTTTGCTGGCCTAGGATGGTTTGAGGGTACAGGGGAGTGTGAGGCTGCAGTAAGGTGTGAAGTCATAGGAGTTTGTAAGAATTTAGGAAGGTGTGAGGTGCAGGTCAGTGGGGAGCTTCGAAAGTGTATGAGGCTGCAGAAGAGTGTGAGACTTCAGGACATTGTGAGATTGAAGGAGGGTGTAAGGTTTCAGGAGGCATGAGAGTGCAGGAGTGTGTGAGGCAGAAGGAGGGTGTGATCTGGCAGGAAGTTGTGATGGTGTAGGGTGCAGGAGGGTGTGAGGCTGTGGAATGGTGAGGATACAAGAGTGCGTGAGAGTCCAGGGGGTGTGGCACTTTGTGGTTGCAGGATGGTGTGAGCCTGCAGGCTGGTGTGAATCTGCAGTAGGGTTTGTGGTTTCAGGACCATGTGAAGCCTCAGGAAGGCGTGAGGCTGCCAGAAAGTGTTGGGTTGAAGGCGGCTGTGAGGGTGTAGGATGGCTGGAGGATGCATGAGCATGGGAGGGTGTGGGAAGGTTTGATTCTGCAGTGCGTGTGAGACCACAATAAGGTGTGAAGGTATAGGAGGGTGCGAGACTGTAGGATGGTGTGAGCATGCAGGAGGGTATGAGGTTGTAGGGGTGTGTGAGGGTGCAAGTGTGGGAGGCTGCAGGAGGACTTAGTGTGCAGGAGGGTGCAACCTCCCGTAGCCTCATGCTCTGCTGAACCCTCACATCCACGTGCAGTTTCACATGCTCCTGTTGCTCCAACCCCAGCACTCAGGAGGCAGAGGTAGGGGTAGTTTGAGGCACTCTAAGACTACACAGTGAATTCCAGGTTATCCTGGGCTAGAGGGTTAATCTCTTCCTGAGACAGGTCCTAGCCCTAACTAACCAGCTGTCCTTCTGGTTCACCTGAGCCAGAAGACAGCCCACTTACCTGAGGTCATAAATACCCTTTCAAGGGCTGGGTTGGCTCTCTGATCACTTGGGAACTTCCAGCTCTGGGTGAGTTTTTCCCTAAGCTGGGCTGAGCCAGCCCAGGCCCCTCCAGGAGGGCCCCCTATCCCTTACTCTCTGCATGGGTTCTTTATCCCCTCCAGCTCCCCACATGGCAGGAGCTCCTTAAACTTTCTTTTCTCTTTCTTTCCATGCTTTTTTTCCAGACCCTCTATGTGAGATCTAACCATGTAGGTGCCTTTCCTTGGCTCTGTACTTTCCTGGACCCCAGCACCCCGTTACAGTTGGCAAGCCAGCCAGGAGATCTTGAGAAGGAGAATTATGATTATTTTATTCTGGGAGAAAATGGGAAACATGTTTTCTGGCTGTGACAATGACTTGGGATATTTCTACTGCTTCTCCCCACTTTTGGGAAAACTGCCTTGCTTTCTCTTCTTTTATATTTTATTTTAAATTTATTTGAGAGAGAGAAAGAGACAGAAAGAGAGAGAGAATGAGCATGTCAGGGCCTCCAGCCACTGAAAATGAACTCCAGATGCATGTGCCACCTTGTGCATCTAGCTTACATGGGTTTTGGGAAATCGAACCGAGTTCCTTTGGCTTTGCAGGCAAACACCTTAACTGCTAAGCTATCTCTCCAGCCCTGCTTTCTCTTCTTCATGGAGGGTAAGATCACAATCTCTGGTTAAGCTGGGGGGAATGAATGGCATTGGCATTGGCCAGATAGGCAGAGAGGCCTCTCTTCAGACTGGACACTACCTACCTTGGCTTCTCTGCAAGACCTGCTCCACCCTGCTGGGGTTGCAGCCCTATTGAAAGTTGCTGTTGCCTAGGGTCAAACTGGGTGCCAGGTGGGCTCTTCTGTAAAGGTCATAACTTTTGTAGGGAGATGCACTTGGTTGAGTTGCTCTGGCCCAAGGCTGAACTCCTCCAGAGCTTGGGAGCTGGTTCTGCTGAGCTGAGGAGGAGAGGCCTCGTGGCCATACTAGGGTTTTTTCATTTTCCCATTATAAGCCACTTGGTGAAAGACCCAGAAAGACCCAGAGACTAAATTAACGCCATGAAGGGATTCAGTAAGGTGCTGCTCTGGCTGGGCCTAACTTTCAGGTTTTCTGTTTAGGCAGAAGGCAACTGCCCTGACATATGGTTAGGGAAGGTGCCCACCCAAAGGCCAGAGTCACCCCTAGCCTAGACAGGCCCAGGACATGCCTGAGGCCTGTCCTGTTGCTCTTTCTGCCCCAGCCAATCACAATGAAGACTGCCTCATCTGCCTGGGGTCCCCCTAGCTCCCACCTCTGTCCTGCCCTCAGTTTTGCCGGCCAAAATCCCAAGCCAATCAGAAAAATACTGTTTAAATCAACCAATCATGTTCCCAACCCCTTCTTCTATGTTCAAATCCCAATAAAAACTGTACCCTCCCCTACTCGGGGCCCTGTATGGAACCACTGCGTTGGTGAAGTCAAGGGACTGAGCTTAAGCCCGAATATTAAAAAATGCTCCTTGTCCTTGCATACGTGTTTGGTTCTCCTTGGTGGTCACTGGGGGTGCCAAGAACTGGGCATAACACTTGGCACAAGACACATGGCTGTCTGTGGGGGGTGGGAGGATGGAGTTCTGATTCTTGCAGTGAGCTCCACCCATCCTGCAGCACAGGCCTCGGTGCAATTCAATTGGAGATTTGAGACCTCACATCCAGAGCAGAGACTGTGGGTCTGTGGCTGTCTAAATGAAGGCGAGACTTAAAATGCTCCAGCCATGCCCTAAGCCTAGGCATTTTGCTAGAAAGGTTTTTCCAACAGGCCTGGGTCCCAGCCACATGCCTCCTCCCTTCTGTGGAGCTGAGGCCTGTGGCTATGTCAACTGGGCAGGGGAGGTAACCATGCTGTGCCTCGGGAAATAGAGACCCAATGGGAAAGACATGCTTGATGGTGTTTGCTAACTACTGTGATTTTCTGCCAAAGTGTTCTATGACAAATATATCTTTGCCATTTATTTATACAGGTATTATAAAAGGTAAAATGAGGGCTGGAGAGATAGCTTAGCGGTTAAGCACTTGCCTGTGAAGCCTAAGGACCCCGGTTCGAGGCTCGGTTCCCCAGGTCCCACGTTAGCCAGATGCACAAGGGGGCGCACGCGTCTGGAGTTCGTTTGCAGAGGCTGGAAGCCCTGGCGCGCCCATTCTCTCTCTCTCCCTCTATTTGTCTTTCTCTCTGTGTCTGTCGCTCTCAAATAAATAAATAAAAATTTAAAAAAAAAAAAGGTAAAATGAGCTAGGCCTGATAGCACAGACCTAGTATCCTAGCTACATGGGAAGGTGAGACAGGAGGATCTCCAATTCAAGGTTCCAATGTGATAGCCTGACCTCACATTTAAAATCATGTGACTTTTAAATTGCCTGGTTAAAAAAAAGTGCATAATTTTAATTTGAACTGTGCATGATATTTTCTCTTTTGTTTGGGCTTCAAACAAATAAGATGTTTATGGACACCGAAGAGCCAACCTGACTCCAATTTAACAGCAAGAGCCATTTCGATATAATGACTAGGTTAAGTTTCTGTTTCTCTAAGTTTCTATGTCTGAGCTGGGGCCACAAATTGCTCCCTGGTTACTGTTCTCAGGATTGTGTATTCATAACGTTCCTGAAAGTAGATTAACTGTAATGGCTGGTTGGCTTCTGTCACCATGCTTGCTTGCCTCTGAATACCCCCTACCCTGTGATTTTTATGGTTTTGCCCTATAAAAGGAGTCTGAGAAGCTGACTTGTGACTGCTCTCTGCACCCTGCCTTAAGGAGACAGCCACTGATCTGGCTCCACTGTGCAAAAATAAAAGCTTGCTTCAATTTGACCATAATTTGTGGTTGGTGGTGTTAATTCTCATGAATTCTGGGTAAACATTATAAACCCCAGTGAGATAGAGACCCCGTGCCCAAACTCAAAATGTATACCCTTCTTTCTGAGCCTTGAGGATGGAAGTGTCACTCCCAGGGGATGTACACCTTGAAGATATTCCAAGGCTCTGGGACATGCTTTCTGCTCCATGGACAGCTGAGGTGAACAACCTCACAAGATTGAAACCAGCAAGTGGTAGTCTGGGAAGGCCTCAATTGACTTCTTTTCTATGACACTTGGTCTCGGTTGAGATCTCACTTGGGGGCAGAAAGGTGTCTGAGAAGGCACAGACACACTTCTGTCCAGGGAAATTGCAAGTTATTGCACTGTCCACTTAGTTTTGAACAATTGTGAAGCTTGCATTGTCCAGTTGGTCTTGGTTTTAGGCAATAATGAGATGTTGCATTGTCTACTTGGTTTTGGTTTTTGTGCCCATATATTATTCAATTGTTGTCTGTCTTTTGTCAGTCCTTTTGTGTTTTATGATTCTGTGGCTTTTAGTGCCTAGCTTAAGGTGACTGGATGGACAGACAGAATGGGAAATAAGACTAGCAAATATGCCACCTCCATAGACAGTATATTGAAAAAATTTGACAAACTTTATCCCTCTGTAGTAAAACAAGATTATGACAATACCATTACCCAAAGTCACCTCAGAACCTTTTGGTTCATTCAATCTCCAGATGGCTTGGGCAGTGGCCAACGTTTCCCTTGGCAAGCCTGGCCACCTGGACCAAATTGGATATATTTTGCCTTGGGCAGAGGCAACTTCAGATCCACCTCCATGAATGAAGGTTTGTATGGTCTGAAATGGCCAGAGAGGCCAAGTTCTTGTTGTTACAAGGAGAAACCATTCTGAGCCCTCAAGAAAACATCAGGAGATCCCTAAGTCTCCAGTCTTAAAATATTTCTAAGAGGATCTCCTTGTCCCCCTGTATGCCTCTCCCTACCCTTCATTACTTCTACCTCAACCTCTTCCCCAATCCCCTCTCTCTACTTCCCCCTCTGCTCCTCATCCCTCACCTCCTTCCTTACCTATTTCTTATTCTCTGCACACCCAGCAGGGACTACCTTTTGACATCTCTGAAAACTCTCTAGAAGTGCCAGATTCTCTCCTCACCTCGTTCGAAGTTTCCCCTGATAACTGTTATGTTTATGTTCGTTCTCTACAACTGACCTGTACAAGTGGAAAAACCAGAATCCTCTTTTCAGTACAGACTCAAGTTCTCTGACTTCCTTGGTTGACTGTGTGCTTTAACCATCTCCCCACCTGGGATGACTACCAACAACTCCGGTGCACCCTTTTTACTATAGAAGAAAGGGAATGAATAGTAACTGAAGCTGAAAGAGCAATACCTGAGATAGACACCCAACCCAGTGAGCAGAGAACTGAAACAATTGACTATATTCTGGCAGAAGGAGACCTGACTGGGACTATAAAACAGAAGAAAGTAGGAGGTCTCTTGGTGAGTACCACAGGCTCTCCTAAAAGGACTGAAATGGGCCGTCCGAAAGCAGAAGATTAGCAGGGCTATGGGTCTTTCAAATTAGGGCCCCGAAGGCCATTGGTATCCTTTTCAACTGGGGGCCAACCTGAACGATTCTTGGTGGATATGGGCTCCACATGTTCAGTACTACAGAAACCTCTGAGGCCCCTCACCAATCAAACAATAGAGGAAGAAGGGACAATGGGGGAAAGGGCCACTGAATGAACTGTGGACCTGGGACATGGGACAATAACTCATTTGTTCCTTGTCATCCCTGAATGTCCATTCCCCCTTTTGGGAAGAGATCTTCTAAACAAACTTCAGACAACTATATCATTCCCAGGGGACACACCTGAGCTCCAACTGGGAAATCCAGCCCAGATGTTAACGGATACCTGTCCCTTAAGTGAGGAATAACTCCTGCTCAAAAATCCTACCCAAATGCCTGAAGAGGAATTAAGAGAGCAACTACTCAGGGAAGTCCCAACTGTATGGGCAGAAGACAAACCACCAGGACTATCCAGACATGTGCCACCAGCAGCTGTCCAGTTATCCTCAGGAGCTGTACCTCTCCAGGTGAAGCAATAGCCCCTCAGTCAGGAAGCTAAAGAGGGTATAAAAGTTCACATCAAGCACCTTCTCAAGACAGGCATACTTACTCCCTGCCACTCGGCATAAGTTAATGCATTTGTCTCCTAAGACATAGAGAGATACTCCAAAATATCTCAGACCGCTGCTTGACCTGTGCTTAGGTAAATGCCAAAAAGAACATCCTCCTTCAAGGATCTAGAAGTCAATAGTGAATATTGGGAGATGGACTTTACTGAAATCAAACAAGGGCTATATAGATACAAATACTTGCTAGTCTTTGTCAACACCATCTCAGGCTGGGTGGAGGCCTTCCCAACTCAAATGGAAATGGCTCAAACTGCAATAAAGAAATTAATAACAGAGATTACTCTCAGATTTGGCCTGCCCTTAAGCTTGGGGTCCAACAATGGCCTGGCCTTCACAACCAAATTGTCTCCATTACTCTCAAAGGCTCTTACTATAAATTGGAAACTGAGATGTATGTACCATCCTCAGAGTTCAGGCAAGGTAGAAAGGATGAATAGAACCCTGAAGGAAATTTTAACTGCATACACACTTGAGACTGGTGGTAACTGGTTAGACTTCTTGCCCTTTGTCCTCCTGAGAACTCAATGTACCCCTTACAGGGAAAGCTTTACTCCATATGAAATAATCTATGGGAGACCACCCCCCTACGATGTCATAGGAACATCAAGAACTGTTGATAGACTCCCCTATATCAGAATCTTTAAAGGGATTGCAACTGACTTTGGATAAGATTTTTTTCTCAAGTCCAGCTGCTCACCTGATTAGATTTCATCTGCCTGACCACCTGTTTCATCTGGGAGACACCATGCTAGCCTGCAACTTTAAGACTGATACACTCGAACCCGGATGGAATGGTCCCTACACTGTGATTCTTTGAACGTCCACTGCTGTTAAAGTTTCTGGCATCCCTTCTTGGATACATCGCTCACACCTTAAAAGAGCACCTGGAGGGCTGGAGAGATGGCTTAGCGGTTAAGCGCTTGCCTATAAAGCCTAAGGACCCCGGTTCGAGGCTCGGTTCCCCAGGTCCCACGTTAGCCATATGCACAAGGGGGCACATGCGTCTGGAGTTCGTTTGCAGAGGCTGGAAGCCCTGGTGCGCCCATTCTCTCTCTCTTCCTCTATCTGTCTTTCTCTCTGTGTCTGTCGCTCTCAAATAAATAAAAAAAATAAATAAAAAAAAAAAAGAGAGCACCTGGAGAACTGAGGAAAGAGAGACAACTCACAAAAGGTGGAAAGTAACTGAATGTGGCCCTTTTAAGTTTAAGATTTCTAAGGTTTAATGTTTTGCTACTAATGTATTCTTGTTTTTTCTTATTGCTATGGATGTCATAATGATAACTTTAACCTGTTAGGTTGAATACATACCCTTGTGCTTCTGCTATGAAAACTCCAACTAACCTCCTACCTGGGAATGGGAACTCTGGTTGACAGAAGGGAAAGCGGTCCTAGGAAACCCTCCCCAAGAAGGGCGTATAGGCTGTCAAGACAGGAGTAGATGTGGAAGTCTTCACACTTGGGCCTGTCTCCAGTGGCACTGCTTATATGCTGTGATGTAAGATGCACAGGGCTGGGAGAATGTTGCAGGTACTTGGCTTGGGAGCTGGCCAGGCAAGATGAGCATGGCTATCGTGTCCTGGACCTTCCCTGTCCTGGAGGCACATAGACTTCACTATGTGTCCCCATCTGGTTTGGGAGAAAACAGGGAAATTTGGGTGAAGATTCCTGTAGCAAGGAGATAAAAAAGCTCTAATTTCTTTTCCCAAATCTGGTCGGAGTGATGCCCCCCTTCTTTGAGAAGATGCAAACCAGGATTGGGCATAACTTGACTCTAGACTCTTCACTTTCCTCCACTTTGTTTCAGATGGGAATGTTGCCTTCCACGATACCCTAAAAGTCTCTGGTAGCCTGTCTCCGGAGAAACTGGGCTCATTTAGATGATACAGGGAGAACAGGAATTGCTCATTACTTTTCCCCAGAGACTTAAAGATTGAAGATTGGTAACTGAACCAGATAAGAGCTTAAAACAGTTGTTCCAGGTGGCAACTTCTGTTTATTGTAGTTGGGAAGCCAAGAAAAAGAAAAGGGGCTAGAAAGGGAGATAAAGAAAAAAGGATAGACATCACCAGGAGATCATAATGGTAATGAAAGTTGCTCAAGGAAGGACATTTAACTGGATAAAATAAAAAATATGTTTACTTCATGTAAAGGCTTTAACCAGTAGAGAAACTGAGTCTTATGGCTAAAGCTTCACTAATTAACAGCTTGCTGATGCTAATTTGTTGTGGCTTAAGGGTTATAAAATCTGGCCTTAAGACTCTTAGTAAATTAGGTTGCTCTATTCGTCAAGATTTTAACTATTGGATAAACTGAGTCTTAAGATAAAGGTTTATATATAAATGTTTCATTTCCAAAGATGAGATACTCATACTTAGAGACATTGTGACTTTAAAGATAGCTTCTGTTTTATTTATGCTAATTCTATTAAGTGGTCATCACTAGATTTAATTGCTTAGGTTTAAGTGATTTAATTTCAGTCATGATAACTTTCATCTTTCTGTTAGGTAAAATATGTTGGGATAGCTTGTCTAAGCTTTATCAATTTTAAGGCTGGGTAAGACAAATTATTTTATGTTTTTTTAAAATATTTTATTTTTATTTAATTATTTGAGAGAGAAAGAGAGAGAGAAAGAATGGGTGCACCATGGCCTCCAGCCACTGCAAATGAGACTCCAGATGCATGCATCACCTTGTGCATCTGGCTTATGTGGGTCCTGGGGAGGAGAACCTGTGTCCTTTGGCTTTTCAGGCAAGCACCTTAACTTCTAAGCCATCTCTCCTGCCCATAACTTATTTTGTTAATAAAAAGCTCTGTGGTACATAAAATCGATTGCTATCAAGATTAAACTAAAAACATTGGTTGCAGGCTGGAGAGATGGCTTAGCGGTTAAGCGCTTGCCTGTGAAGCCTAAGGACTCCGGTTCGAGGCTCGGTTCCCCAGAACCCACGTTAGCCAGATGCACAAGGGGGCGCATGCATCTGGAGTTCATTTGCAGTGGCTGGAAGCCCTGGCACGCCCATTCTCTTTCTCTCTGTCTCTTTCTCTCTCTCTCTGTTGCTCTCAAATAAGTAAAAATAAACAAAAAAATTAAAAAAAAATTAGTTGCCAAATGGCGTTTTCTCTTTCAAAACAGATTTGTCAAGAGTTGTATTAGAGCTTAGCTGTTCTGGCTCAACAATAATCAGATTCTGTTCTATTATATGTAAAGTAACTGTCTCATTTCTGGCATCTCAAGTCCAGTGCTTATAACAAAATTAACTCTTAAGTTTTTTTTTTCATTATTTATTTAGTTGAGAGTGACAGACACACAGAGAAAGAGGCATGCGCCCCCTTGTGCATCTGGCTAATGTGGGTCCTGGGGAATCAAGCCTCAAACCAGGGTCCTTAGGCTTCATAGGCAAACACTTAACCACTAAGCCATCTCTCCAGCCTAACAAATTTAACTCTTCGTGGGACCTGGGGAATCAAGCCTCAAACCAGGGTCCTTAGGCTTCATAGGCAAACACTTAACCACTAAGCCATCTCTCCAGCCTAACAAATTTAACTCTTAAGACATATTCCTTACTTTAGGGTACAGTCTCATACTCAACCAATGATCTTCATCTGAGAGAAATAATTTCAAGCTCTGTAGTTCTGTTTCCAATGTTCCCCGGGTTATTGGCATCTGACCTAATCAAAGGTGTTTTCAAACACAGGTGCTAAGAGTTTATTTATACTGTCTTGTCCTTTTGCTGACAATTTCTAGGTTAAATTAATTTGTTTAGATTTGTATTGTTTTCAAGACTGGTAACAGGTTTTGTCTGTATTTATAGCTATTACATATTTATTTAAAGTGTAAGAGGTGCCTATTTCCATGCTTTAGATATGGCCTGTGCTGCCACAGGACAACCACATTTTTAAAAGGTTCAACAAAATGGCTTTAAGCTTTTATGCTTTTTTTTTTTTTTTTTTTTTTTGGTTTTTCGAGGTAGGGTCTCACTCTGGTCCAGACTGACCTGGAATTAACTCTCGATGATCCTCCCACCTCTGCCTCCCAATTGCTGGGATTAAAGGTGTGTGGCACCATGCCCGGCTCTTATGCTATTCTTTAACTAGATATATTTTAGCAATCAAATGTGCTATATGTGTACATACATCCAAGTATGTAACTTCCTTTCTAAGTGTATTAATCACCTATGTAGAAGCCAAAACCAATTGGAATCATTGAGGCAAAAAGGCCAATATTTTGGCCTGTATTTCCTGGTCACGAGGCCACTGGAGATGAGGGGATGTTTCTATACTGGCCCCCTGGTAAATCACCTGTCTTCATGGTCAGGGAGGATACAGAAATACAGAAACAACAAAAAAATAGGGATACAGTTTGAAATAGAAAAGTCACAATTGAGGAGCAATTAGTCCTGCTGGCTTCCCACAGAAGGGAAAACTACTTGGCCAGCATGGCCCTGACTCATCCTAACAGACAGAAAACACCAGTATTAGAGAAGCTACTCCTGAGTCCCGAAAGTCCCCATTGGAGAGCCATTAGTGACCTCCAAAATTAACCCTTGATTAAATTTTGGCTATCTTCTTGGTCTTAAACACTCAGAGAGAAATGTATAACCAAAGATAAAGAGATACCTCAAATATATGAATGACCTATTTCCAAAAGGGGAAACAAGTGAGGCCTTAAGACATATTGTCCTCAGCTCTAATAGTTCTAATTCTATAATAAGGAAAAAGAACCATAGATGTCAAAATGTGTTTTTTTTTGGGGGGGGGGTGAGGTAGGGTCTTGTTTTAGCCCAGGCTGACCTGGAATTCACTATGTAGTCTCAGGGTGGCCTCGAACTCAATGGCAATCCTCCTAACTTTGCCTCCCAAGGGCTGGGATTAAAGGTGTGCACCACCATGCCCAGCTCCAAATGGTTTTTTTCAAGTCTAAAATATATATGGATTACATTGACCAAGGGTCAATTAACTCAGAAGACTTTCTTATACTGGGAACAATGGTGAAACTCGTCTAAACTTGTGCCAGGGCATCCTTAAATAAGTCTTGAGTCCAAAAATACATTTGTATATGTTTTAATGGCACCCAATGACTCTATGTTACCAACCTTTGGCCCTGGCTACCCTCAGTACAAATTAAAAAGGTACACTCTGGAAGGCTTTTATACAAAATATGGTATATTCACCATTATCAAAGTTAAATGTTGTCTGTGTGTTTCTATTAGCGCTGCTAATATGTCATCTGTTTTACAAGCCATACAGAAACAGATTCAAGCCATGTCAAACACTACTGTGTTATTCATGAACAGTTCTGGAGAAAATCTCAACCACTTCATGCTCAGATGGTCCAAAGACAATCCAACTCCATCTACCTTGGTTCCCTCAACTGCTCCCCAAGGCCTACAGGTCTACAAGAAAGACAACCTTTAAGATGACCAGTTTGCTGTGTGCTCACTCTTCATTAATTCCTTACTTTTATTCTTTCCCCCAACATTCTCTTCCAAGACTATCTTCCTGCACCCCATCAATATACTTTTGGGGTCCTTTAGTGTAGTTCCCCTCTCTGGGAAAGGCTCTCTAACTGCCACAAACAACTTTGTGCCCATTAAGTAGGAAATAGTTAATGATCTGATGTCTCTGCCCCTTGGCCTCTAACAGCAGAGTGTCTTCTCATGGGAGGGGGAAATGAGAGGGCAGTAGAGTTAGGGTGACTGGACCCCTGAATGTGAAAAGTGCAGGAAAGTTTGTACTTGCTAGAAATCAAAGATGATCTGATTTCTTATGCCTTTTGCCTAGTTCCTTAGACCTGTTTTTTCTACAAACAATCAGGACCCCTCCTGGGAGGGAGGTCTTTCACAGGACTTAAACATTGTGGTTGGTCAAGTTCAACCCCCGGAACTTGGTGTCAGGGATAACCTCTTCCTGAGATAACCCCTAGCCCTAGCCAACCAACTGTCTCTCTGGTTCACTTGAGCCAGAAGATAGCCCACCACACTAATGCCATAAATACCTTTGCAAGGGGAGGGTTGGCTCTTTGACCCCTTGGGAACTTCCAGCTGTAGGTGAGTATTTCCCTTGGCTGGGTCTGGACTGGCTCCACCAAGGCCCAGCCAGGAGGGATCCCTAGCCCTTACTCTCTGCATGAGTTCTTTATTCCCACCAGCTCTCCAAATGGCAGGAGCTCCTTGAACTTTCTTTCCTCTTTTTTTCCAGGCCCTCCACATGGGATCTACGTGGGTGCTCTGTACTTTCCTCAATAAATATAATAACTTAATAATTATCCTTCTCAGTCTTCTTTTGTTATTGAATTCTTTGACTAAAATTAGAAATGAACCGAGGGTTTGGGGTTCAAGTTACAGGTCTGTGAGCATTCTGGATTCCAGAGGCCTAATTAACAACATTATCTCATCAGGTGATAAATATTCTTCCCACCTCCAAAAGGCGTGGCCTATTGGCCAGACGATCCACAATCTCAGGGGGATTCCCTCTTTTAAAAAAATATTTATTTGCAAGGGGAGAGAGAGAGAGAGAAAGAGGGGGAGGGAGGGAGAGGGAGAGAGGGAGGGAGAGAGAGACACGCCAAGGCCTCTAGCCACTGCCAAGGAACTCCAGGTGCATTTGCCACTTTGTGCATCTGGCTTTACATGGGTACGAGAGATTTGAACCAGGGTCATTTGGTTTTTTAGGCAAGCGACTTAACCGCTGAGCCATCTCTCCAACACCTAGCTTACACATTTCAAAAAGGATTTTACCCAAGAGTTGAAAGGATGTTAGGCAAACATAAAGGTGGGCAATAAATGTCTATTAAGATATTTAGCTCAGATGTTTAATTTAGGTGTTTGTAATCAATGAAGTTTTAACCAGTACCAACTCAGGAGTTGGGCTCTGGGGCTGGGTCAGCAACCTAAACTCAAGTCCTGCCTTAGATGCAAAAGTCAGGGCAGAGGCTTGTGGGAAATGTAGTCTCCTTTCCCAGGGGTTCAGCTCAGGACCGTAGCAAAGGCTTTTGCAAGTTCTTCTGCGCATGCGCACTACTCAGTCCACGTCCCAACCTTTCTGCTGGGGAATTCCGGGGTCCACAGCTCTTGGATGCTGCTCTGAGGTCTCTGGGGCTGAATTCTGTGTCCTTGGAGGGTGATGCGAGTTTTGCAGAGGAGGCCCGGCCTCGGCGGACCCGAGAGCTGAAACGCGGATGGTTTGCGGGCGGAGCCGTGGCTGGACGGCCTGGAACGTGGGTTCCCAGGCCAGGGAAGGGGCGCCCCGGGCGGGTCTCACGATTGCTTTGCCAGAGGCCAGTGTCTGCCTCCAGGTGTATGAAGGCGCTTCCAGAAGCCCCGAGAGCGGACTGCGAGAGTGGGAGCTGTACCTTTACCCTCCGATTCTGTCATTCAGGTACCCTGCTGTTCACCTCGGTGACATTCAGCTTGTCCACCATAAAATGGACGCAGTGACAATTCTAGTGAAATGCCCCCAAATTCCCGGAATTGTCATGTGTGTGCGAGGTGCAGTCCATTTTGGGGCTTCCTCTTGTCTCTTCAAGTGATGTGCCTCGTCTCCTGCTGTAGCCTGCCTAGCATTCCTGGTTTGAGATTGCAGAACTGGATCCTGGACCTTGTTTCCAGAGACAGCTCTGCGCGGCAGCTGCTGCAAGGAAAGTTTGGAGGCGAGTTTGGAAGAAAGAAACTGGTAGACATCTCATCAGCAAAGAGCAGGCTTTATTTAGAGTGCCGGGCCTGAGAGGTTCCCGTGGCGCGATGGCCCTGGAAACAAGAGTGTGTTGGCCAGGGTGGGCTGTGCTGGGAGGTTTTATTAGCATTGGGGTTGGGGGTAGGGATGTACTAGCTGCAAAATGAGGGAGGGGGGAGTGAGGGCGTGGGAGCTGCAAGCTGTCCCGAGCTGCAAGCTGTCTGCAGTTACTTTAGTCTCCCGGAGCGGCCAGTCAGCAAGTGGCTTCTTGTGGCCTTGATACCCCCTGCAGAAATAGACTTGACACCAAACTGGCTGGAAAAAGAGCTTTATTCACGTGCTGAGGTCAGGAGTCCGGATAGCTCCTGGGAATCTCCGGTCTGCAGCACTGTGTGTCCTTGTTTATGGTTTCAGCAAAAACGGAAGCAAGCAAGCAAGTGGGCGTTACAGAAGCAGATACTGAAGGTTAGCAGCTGCAGTGGGCATAAGGAAGTGGGGAGGGGGTGTACAAGGGGGAGAAATTCTAAAACTGAGTACCAGTTCTTATCTTTAGCAGGCAGGACCAGCTGCCTCATGCCCTTGGGCAAGAAGGGGGTTACCATAGCAACCTCAGGGCCTCTTTCCTAGCAACTTTGTAATTTTCCATTGTTCTGGCACAGCCTAAGATGGGGCTGGGGGGTGGCGCTGGTTATCTATGGACAGACTGTGGCTCCAGTTTGTGCGTAGGTCTGTAACCTCTGGACAGATCCCCGGGCTTCTGTCCAGGGTCTGCTTGGGGACTCTGTCAGATGGGGCCCAGTCCGGGTGTGCGCATGCTCGCCTGCGCACAGCCTGAGTGTAGAGGTCAGAGGACAATCTTAGTCATGTCCTCGACTTCTACCTTGTTTGAGAAGGCCTCTTCATTTGACTCAGCCTCCCATCTGGCCTTAGGCGTGCTGGGATTCCAGCCTGAACTCAAGTATTACTGAGCTATCTTCCCAGTCTGACACTTACTTTTCTTTTAATATTTTATTTATTTGAAAGCGAGAGAAAAAGGAAGAGGTAGATAGAGAAAATGGACATGCCAGGGCCTCTAGCCACTGCAAATGAACACGAGATGTATACATCATCTTGTGTGTCTGGCTTATGTGGGTACTGGGGAATTGAACCTGGGTCCTTACACTAAGGCATCTCTCCCACCCTGACACTTATCTCTTAGTGATGCATATGACCAGCCACCTCACTGAGTCTACAGAGCTGACATTCATAGTGGCTTTCATTGCTTGTACATGTGGCTGTGATGTTCACTTGATTGAATTTCAAGACTTATTCCCCTACATAATTTTGTTTAGAAACATTGAGTTTAGGGCTGGAGAGATGGCTTAGTGGTTAAGGTGCTTGCCTGTGAATCCTAAGGACCCAGGTTTGATTTCCCAGTACCCATGTAAGCCAGATACACAAGGTGGCACATGTATCAGGAGTTTGTTTGCATTGGCTAGAGGCCCTGGCATGCCCATTCTCTTCCTCTATATTTCTCTCTCTCTCTCAAATAAATACAATATTTTTTACAGAAGATAAGCTAATTAGCATTTATGTATAGTGAAGCTACCAGAACATCTGGCAGATGTACTCAACAATTTGTTTGAACTTCTGTGTGCTCACATTTAGAAAGCTAGGTTCAGCTAGACATTTTGTAGTAGTTTTGTTCGGATCACAGGTATAACCTAGTCCTGCCTTGACTGAAGCTGGGTGGTTTCAGATTTGTCACTCAGATGTCCACTAACTTGCTGGCTTTTGGCTAGACCTTATGTCTCTTAGCAGGATAGTCCAGGTTCTCCATAGTGTGGGCCCAAAGCACCAGTGAGCAAAGGCTTTCAAACCTGTGTTTATGTCACATTTACTGAGCCAAGGCAAGTCAGATGGCACAGTCCAGGTCATTGTTCCTGAGTGCTAAATGTGTGCCTTGGTGCAGGGATATGACTCATTGGGAACCATTACTGGAACAGTTTACCACAAAGATGAATATTGTGTGAAGCTTTTCCTGTGTCATTATAGGTGAAAATGTTGGGTTGCAAAAGGCATACTTTCCATGAATTTTAAAAAGCAAATGGTAGCTTTGCACAGGGACAGTATCATAGCCAACAAGGTTTGTCCCAGGTACGATTATTGCTAATTGAAAAAAAAGCAAATTGGAAATGTTCTTTGTGGTAATCTCTGATGAGTTAGAAAGGAATTTATATATCCTAAGTGTCTTTCTACAACATTAATTTTAAAAAATTTTAATTTATTTTCAGGCAGAAAGAGAGAGAGGGGTGCGCCAGGGCCTCTAGCTCTTGCAAACTTTGTGCATCTGTCTTTATGTGGGTACTGGTGAATTGAACCTTGGTCCTTTTGCAGCAAGTGTCTTAACTTCTCCAGCCCTACAGCATTAATCTTAGTGAGGGCATACTATGTCTTCCTTTTGTATAAATTACTAATTATTTCTTTGTAGAACACTAATTATTGCAAATTCTGTAGGTAATAGGTATTTTTAATGTATAATTTTTAATTGATAACTTCTATACTTACAAACAATAAGCCATAATTCCCTTCTCTCCCCTACATCCCCCTTCACAACTCGACTATCCATCACATCCCCTCCCTCCCTCTGTTAGTCCCTCTCTTAGTTTGATGCCATTGTCTTTTCCTCCTATTATGAGGGTCTTGTGAACGTGTTGCTAGGCATTTTGAGGTCGTGGATATTGAGGCCAGTTTCTGTTTGGACAGTTGCATTGTAAGGAGTCCTACCCTTCCTTCTGCTCTTACATTCTTTCCTCCACCTCTTCCACAATGAACCCTGAGCCTTGGAAGTGATAGAGATGTTTCAGTGATGGACACTCCTCCATCATTTCTTCTCAGCACTATGTTGACTTTTGGGTCAGTCCAGTGGTCACTGCCATCTGAAAAGAGAAGCTTCTCTTTTGGGATGGCTTTGGTCTCAGCTATGCTGTGCTGTGGGCTCAGGTAGGCTGGCTGGCTTGGTGGTTCGCTGCTCTGATCACCTGTGCCAGGTGCTGTGTAGGTGAGCTCCCTTCCCCAGGTCTCTGGTGCTTGCTGGTACTTGCGCTGGTGGTGGAGAAGGGGAGGCTGTGAATGGTGGCTGAAGTTCTCCCACTGATCCTTGCGATCCTCTTCCTCACCAGCCTCTCCCCTGGTCCCTGCTGCCCTCCCCTTTCACGTTTCTACAGTTTGTGAGTAGGCTGGTGTGAGTGAAAAATCCCCTCACCTGGCTTTTCCTGTGGCTCAGGCTGAGCCTGGTTACTGCAGCCTCAGGGACCTGGCGCCTCCACTGCTGGAGCCACTTCTGCCTGTTTCTGTGGTCTGTAGATACTCGGGTCTCTCCTACTTCTCTGCTGTGGTTAGTAACTTCTTATGCACCTTTACCTTTAAGTAGAAGAGCGTATTTTGGTTTTCTGTTTTTTGAGGTAGGGTCTCACTGTAGCTCAGGCTGACTTGGAATTCACTTTGTAGACTCGGGGTGGCTTTGAACTCACAGTAATCGTCCTACCTCTGCCTCCCAAGTGCTGGGATTAAAGCCGTGTACCACCACGCGTGGCCTATGAGAGTTACTTTTGTTTATTTGTTTATTTTTAAGAATAGAAAAAAGAGGGAGGGAGGGAAGGAGGGAGAGAGAGACAATGGGTGCTCCACAACCTCCAGCATCTGCAACCAAACTCCAGATACTTGTGTCACTCTGTGTAACATAGGGTTACTGGGGAATCAAACCTGGGTCATTACACTTTGGAGGCACCTTAACTACTGAGCCATTTTTCCAGCCATAGGTATTATAATTAACACTTAAGTGAATTATATTTCCAATCTCTATCAACTAGTTGAATGTGGGTGCATCTTAATGAGGACTTTGGTACTCATGCCTGAAATATAAAGGACTCTTCTCAAGAAGGATTTTTCTTCTTTTCAGCACACATATAATCGTTCTTAGTGGAAGAATATAGGAGTGAGCTGCACCAGTTTTGTCTGGACTCACAGCTATGTTTCCAGACTCCTTGTACTGCAAGGAGCAACAAGAGCTAAATGACCCTCTGGTGAGTTGTTTGGTTATTCCTCACTTTGTTTTCCATTGTATCTTAAAAGTTTATGGGGTTAAGAAATTAATAGAGAAAACTGAAAAAGTAAAATTTAGCCTCAGAAAAATGTGCATAAATAAGATAAATGGTGTATCAGGGTTCTGCAGAGAAATAGTAGCAGGAACAGTAGGCTGGCTGGTCACATTGCACCTACTGTCAGGAAGAGAGAATGAGCAGGAAGTGGGGCCTGGCTATAAAACTCAAGTCCTGCCCCCCCAGTGACCCATTTCCTTCATCAAGGGTCCATTGGAAGGTTTAGTAACCTTACCAGTTATCTGGGGGCCAAGTGTTGAAACACATGAGCCTGTGGTGGACATTTTACATGTTAACAACATTCCACCCCTTACCCACATAAGTTCATGGCAGCTCATGATGCAAAATGCATTCAGTCCAACTTCAAAATTTCTTTTCCAGTTCCAACACTGTTCATAAATCCAAAATATCTTCTGAGACTTGAAGCAAACCCTTAACTGTGAACCCCTGTAAAATGAGAAAACAAACTACATCCTTCTAACATCTAATGGTAACAGAGTAACTATTCCAACAGGGAAGAGCAAGGAAAGCAGGCTAAACTAAACACTTCCTCCAGCAAGGCAGCATCTCCTAAAGGCTACACAGCCTTCTCAAACAGCATCATTAGCTGGGGACCAACTGTCCAAACACATAGGCCTACTGGGAAATTTTTGCATTGTAACCACAACAACAATTTAACAACACTTAACTACTAATATCTCAGGTGCTATATTCCATGGTAAAGAAATAAGAAAAGAAAGCATAAGTATCTTCTAACATATGTGTACATATACACAAATAAGAAAATTGGACAGGGAGGCAGAGGTAGGAGTATTGCTGTGAGTTCCAGACCAGCCTTGGACTACAGAGTAAGTTCCAGGTCAGCTTGGGCTGGAGTGAGACCAAGGACAGGAATGCTCATATTTCTGTAATGGTCACGTGGTCCTTGCTGATACTTGTAAGCACTTTTTTCTTCTAGCCATTCTTTGGAGGCATGACCCACACCTTCATTCCTGAAGGGTCTGGCCATTTATCACCCTGCCGTGACTGGTTGTTGTAATTTCCCATTGACCTCAAGCACGGGGCATAGTAACTACACGAGGAGAGGTGCCAGTAGGTTGTCCTGCACTCCAGACATACTCCTCCTTACCTCCCCTGCGGAGGAGCAGCCCAGTTTCCTTCTGGTAGTCTGTGTCAGTCACCCTGCTAGCATTATAACTTCTTTCTTAGCCTGTTCACTGAACAGCATCAGAACCTCAAAGCCTAGGAGAAAATCTTAGCTTCCAGTTCACTGGAATGTTTTTGTGCCCCTGGCAGAATCACTACCTGGTCTAGAGCCAAGACTGTTAGATCAACAGAGCATAAGGTTTTATAGGAACAGGAAGCAAAAGCTTGCTAGCGGGCCACTAGGGTGATAGTAAGCGCCGCCATTCCCATTTCCACCTCCTTGGTTCAAGCACCCATGAATCTTGACTATTGGAGAAACAGTACCACCTATTGGATGTCAGATCAGAGCATATACAGCCTTCTGGAAAACTCTGCCCCAACCCTCCATGCCATTGCCACCCAGTTGGTCTTTAAAAGGTCTTTAAGTGGTCTTTAAAAGGCCATTGCAGGCTGGAGAGATGGCTTAGTGGTTAAGGCACTTGCCTGCGAAGCCTAAGGACCCAGGTTCAGTTCCCTAGTACCCACATAAGCCAGATGCACAAGGGAGCACAGGTGTCTGGAGCTCATTTGCAATGGTTGGTGGCCCTGGTATGCCTGTTCTCTCTTTCTATCTACCTCTCCTGCAAATTAAATACATTTTTTAAAAAGGCCATTTCAGTGTTCTATCAACCCTGCTGCTTAAGGGTGGTGGGGCACATGGTAAGACCAGTGAATTCCATGAGCATGAGCGCACTGCCACATGTCCTTGGCTGTGAAGCAGGTTCAGTCAGAAACAGTGCTATGTGGAATATCGTGATGGTGGATAAGGCATTCCATAAGTCTGCAGGTGATAGTTTTGGCATAAGCAATACATGCAGGAAAGGCAAGTCCAAAATAAATGTCTTTTCCAATAAGGATAAAACACTCCCTTTTCCGTGAAGAAAGGAGTCCAGTGTAGTCAAGCTGCCACCAGGTTGATCTTTGCTGCTGGCAGGCTTGGCACTCAGTGGTGTCCCTAGTGAGTTGAAGCCCATTTTGTTGGTCCCATGCATAACTTTTTTATTTTGGAGGGGGTTGAGGTAGGGTCTTGCTCTAGCCCAGGCTGACCTGGAATTCACTATGTAGTCTCAGGGTGGCCTTGAACTCATGGCAGTTCTTCTGCCTCTGCCCCTTGAGTGCTGGGCTTAAAGGCATGTGCCACCATGCCTGGCTACTTTTCTTTCTTTCTTTTTTTTTTTTTTTTTTTGGTTTTCTTTTAAGATATAAGAAGGCTTTTTTGAGAAATAGAGAGAGACAGACAGACAGGGAGAATGAATATGGGCATACCAGGACCTCCTACCACTGCAAACAGACTCCAGATGCATGCATAGTTTGTGCATCTGACATTATATGAATGCTGGGGAAATGAAGCTGGGACATCAGGCTTTGCACATAAGCTCCTTTAACCATGAGCCATCTCTCCAGCCCCATGCATGTCTTTTACCCTTGCCACTATGGCCACTTTGTTCATGGGCCTATTGGGCAGTGACAGTGTTGGCCTAGGAAAGAAGGTGACTGGTATCCACTGAACTTGATTAAAGTCCTCTGCTGAGGTCACCTTTGATGAACATTCACATGGGACACAATACCTTTATGTTCTTTGCCCATTTGGAGAGATTCATCCACCTACCCTTTCTCTAAATATTTTATATTTTTAAATTTATTTGAGGGGGGCAGAGAGGCAGACAGAGAGGGAGAGAGAGAGAGAATGGGTGCACCAGGGCCTCTAGCCACTGAAAACAAACTCCAGACACATGTGCTACCTAGTGCATCTGGCTTATGTGGGTCCTGGGGAATCAAACCTGGGTCCTGTGGCTTTGCAAGCAAGCACCTTAACCCCCAAGCCATCTGCCTAGCTCCTCTAAATGTTTTTCTCACCATGTTTCCAATTATGTTCCTTGAAGTCCCTAACTGTTGGCGCCACCTGAGCCTGTTGTAGGTCCTGAATGACCAGTGCCGAGGAGCTGAGGCTGAGACTTAAGGGATGCAACAGAACCAGAGACTCCAGGTGATGTCTGCACAGGAATGCTGAAGTCAGCATCTCACAGGATTTTTATTAGGCCATCCCAGTGTACAGGATTCAGGCAGAGTTTATGCAGATGATAGTTTGTACAAAACAGAGTAGGCAGCAACTTCCTTATTTCAGAAGCAGGAGACAAAAACAGCTGGAAAGGCTGGAGAGATGGCTTAGTAGTTAAGTTGCTTGCCCATGAAGCCTAAGGACCCAGGTTTGTCTCCACAGAACACATATCAGCCAGATGTACAAGGTGGTGCATGAGTCTGGAGTTTGTTTACAGTGTCTAGAGGCCCTGGTATGTTCCCCTCTCTTCTTCCCCCAATCTCTCTCTCATAAATAAAAAAATAAAAAGCAGCTGGAAGATAGATACCACAAGCACTGCTCTCAGCGTTCCGAGATCAGGGGCAGGTGTTCCTCTTCTCCACCAGTGTCAGCAGAATCATGGGATGCTCTGTAAATGGAATGCCTTTGCCTCACTAGGGTAAAGAATACCTATGCCCAACCCTCCAGCCAAAACATTGCTACAGCTCATGAATCAGTATACCTTTTCATATCTGACCATTTTTCCTTCCAAGAAAAGTGCACCAGCATATAGCCATGTACACTGACGTCCTGCTCATTGTGAAGATTTTTCCTTGCCCACTGTCCTTCAGGGTTATTCCAGAAAAGGGCTATAATGCTGCAGCTGTTCACTTCTGGGTGATGCCTGCATAGTGTGCAGAACCATCAATAAACTATGCCTTAGTCTTTTCCCTAGTCAGTCACAGGGCAACTATAGGCCATAAGCACATACCTGTGAATGAAGGTACTGTAACAGGAGTAGGAACCGTAGGCATTTGGGCAGCTTCTGTATGTGACTTACTTGTGCCTTTAGGACCTGCTCAGGCCTGATCACATGTATACCACATGTACAGCATTCCTGCCTGCCACTCACACCTCAAGATTCATCAGGTCTGCAGAACCATGTGGCTCGAGTGGCAGAACAGTCTGCACAGCAACCTGGACGTGTTGAAGAGCCTTCTGCTCCAGACTCTACTCAGAAGTAGCCATTTTCCAAGTCACTTGCTATAGGGGCTGGAGTTGTACCCCCACGTGAGGAGCATGTTGCCTCCACAATCCTAATAGGCCTGCTAGGCCTTGTGCTTCTTTCTTGGTAGTAGGAAGGGCCTGGTGCAGCAATTTATCCTTCACCTCAGAAGAATTTTTTTTAAATATTTATTTGCTAGTAGAGAGTGACATAGAAGAGAGACAGAGAGAATGGGTACACTAGGACCTCCAGCCATCGCAAACAAACTCCAGATGCTTGCACCACTTTGTGCATCTGGCTTTAGATGGGTACTGGGGAACAGAACCTGGGTCATTAGGCTAAGCCATCCCTCCAGCCCCAGGAATATTTTTGTATGCCCCACACCACTGGACTTTTCAAAATTTTACAGTTGTAGAAGACCTTTGAATTTTGGTTGTATTTATTTCCTATCCTCTGAATTGCATATGCTATACCAACAAGTTTAGAGTGGTCACCACCTCCTGTTTACTTAGTCCAATCAACATACTGTCATCAGTGTAATGGACCAATGGGATGTAGAAGGACAGGTGATAAAGACCCCTGTGAATGAAGATATGACACAGGGATGGAGAATTAATAGACCCTTGAGGTAAAGGAGTAAAGGAGTTGGCCTTGCCACATCAGCAAATTGCTTCTGGTGGTCCTTATGCACAGTATGGAGAAGAAAGCATTTGTACAGTCAGTAGCTTCATACCAGGTACCAAGCAATGTGTTACTCTGTTCAAGTTAAAGAAATATCTGGTACAGCAGCTGCAATCAGAGTCAGTACCTGATTAAGTTTCTAATAATCAGCTGTCATTCTCCCTGATCCATCTGTCTTCTGAACAGGCAAAAAAGGCTTTCTTAGAGCCTTGAGGATATAAATTAGACATCCATTGGAATGGGAACCACCATCTCGGCATCCTTCAAGTCCTTTATGGTGGTATTAATCTCTACAGTCCCTCCAGGGACACCATATTGTTTTTGTTTGATTATTTTCCCTGATAGAGGTAGCTCTAATGGCTTCCATTTGTCATTTCCAACCACAATAGCCCACAGTCCACAGGTCAGGGAACCAATGTGGAGATTCTGCCAACTTCTGAATATATCTATGCCAAGTATGCATTCTGGGACTGAGAAAAACTTCCATAGGATGAATTCAGGGACTCACTGTACTCATGGTAAACTGGACTTTGGCCACAACTCTATTGATCCCTGATCTCTGAAAGCCCCTACTTTAACTGGAAGGCTGTGATGTTGTTTGACATCTCCAGGAATCAATGTCAATTGAGAGGCCGTGTCTAGTAGGCTGTGAAAGGTCTAATTATTTCCTTTCTCCTCCTATGCAGTTACCCTAGTAAAAGACCATTGGTCCCTTTGAAGAAGGATGGGAATGAGATTGATATTAAAACTTTTCAGAATTAGGTCAGGACCTTTCTTTGAGGGGACATGGCCTCCCTCAAGGAACTCAAGGAGTTCTGGGTCCATAAATTAGCTCAAGTCTGAAAATTGTTTAAGAGTCTATAATTCTCTGTTGCTATAATTCAAAGCAGCCTTTCATTCACTTGCTCTGGAATTTTCTGATTATATAGATTGGGTAAGAACTTAGTAAATTTCCTAACTACTTCATTTCTAGAAACATCATGCTTAGTGAGCCAGTGCTTAAGTGTTACTAGAGTTAAAGAGTTATGAAGGACCTCTGGGCTTTCAATGGAAGTAGCTTAGGGGTTAGAGTGTGGGTCACTGTAATCACCCAAGCCAGAGGCTCTCCAGCTGTTGTCTTATGTCTAGCAAAGAACTGACACTACTTTGTGTGAAGGATTGGTTATAAAAGATTTAAGAGAGTACAGCAGAAAGTAGAAGCAAAGCAGGAAAGCTCCCAAGATGGGACTTTGGGAAGCTGCTCCTGAGCAGGTAGCTGCTGTGTGACGACTTGGATTGGATTTTCTTAAAGCCTTGAGGATATAAATTAGACATCCATTGGAATGAACCTTACTGGCCAAGTCCAAATGTATATGGAGAACTTTGATTGGTTGGTGGGTAAAGGAAGAGTGCAGACTCAGAAGAACCTGCTGGTAGGGGGAAAACATCCCTCAAAAGATCTTTCGGAGGAAGGACCAGAAAGCTGTTTTTGTTTGTTCGTTTGTTTTAAATACTTATTTAGTTGCAAGGAGAGAGAGAGGGAGAGAGAATGGGCATTTCAGGGCCTAGTACCCCTTCAAATGAACTCCAGACACGTGCATCTGGCTCAGGGAGCTGTTCTTGATCACCATCTTGAGTCAGACTGGAGTTGACCTCTACTATCGCCAGGGCAGGTGGGTCTCTGTGTTCTTTTGGCCTGTGTCCCTGGCTAACTACCTGCAAAAGAAGTCTATCTTGCTTCTAATCTCTATAGTGAAGTGGGTGGGGGGCATATTCTGGATTCAAATGATAGCACTTGGTGTCCATAGGGGATGTTTCTAGGAACCCTCATAGATACCACAATCCATAGGTGCTCCAATTCCTCATGTGGAATCGTGTATACAGTATTTGTATATAAACTGTACCATCTTTCCATATGTTTTAAGTCATTTCAGAATCACTTCCAATTCCCAATACAGTTTAAATGTTAAATAAGTAGTTGTTATGCTTCATTGTATAAGGAATAATGATAAAATTTAAATAAATATTTCTGTAAGTATAGTCTTTTGAGCTCCATATATATTTTCATGTGCATATGTGTATGAACGTATGTATGTGTACTCACGTGTGTGCACATGTGGGTGGGTGCATGTGAGTTTATATATATGTGTGTGTGGAAGCCACAGGTTGATGTTCCAGTATCTTCTTCAGTCATTCTCAACATTATTATTATTATTATCGTTATTTTGGTTTTTCAAGGTCAGGTCTCACTCTAGCCCAGGCTGACATGGAATTCACTATGTAATCTCAGGATGGCCTCAAACTCACAGTGATCCTCCTATCTCTACCTCTGTCTCCTGAGTGCTAAGATTAAAGGTGTGCACCACCATGCCCAGCAGGGAGAAAGAGAGAAAATGGGCACACCAGGGTCTCTAGCCACTGCAAATAAACTCCAGATGCTGGCATTATGTGAGTACTGGGGAGTTGAACTCAGGCTTTTAGGCTTTATGGAAAAGAGCCTTAACTGCTGAGCCATCTCTCATCTCATCATCCCCATTCCCAACTTGGGTATGTGGGTGCTGTGACTCAAACACAAGCAGTCTCAGGCCCTCCTGCCTGCACAGCAAGGGCTCTTTCCCACTGAGATGTCACCAGTGCCCTTCTTCCTCCATCTTTGGCTTTAACTTAGATCCCTCCCATGTTGTAGACAACATGTCCATTATCCAGCTGGACATCTTTTCATAAGGGCTATTGAAATATCAAACATCATGTGTCCATATTACATCTTGTCTACCATATTCTATAGATCAGATTTGTGGTCTTTTCTCCATTTTCAGATTATAGAGGTGGAAGTCTCTAGCTGCTTATGCAGACAAGCTTAGTAGCAAAACTCCCTTTTACCCCTGCATAGAAAATTAGTACCAGATTCTGTTCCTGCTACTTTTGTTTTCTTTTTTAAAAAAATATTTTAGGGGCTGGAGAGATGGCTTAGCAGTTAAGCGCTTGCCTGTGAAGCCTAAGGACCCCGGTTCGAGGCTCAATTCCCCAGGACCCATGTTAGCCAGATGCACAAGGGGGCTCACATGTCTGGAGTTCATTTGCAGTGGCTGGAGGCCCTGGTGTGCCCATTCACTCTCTCTCCCTATCTGCCTCTTTCTCTATCTGTCGCTCTCAAATAAAAATAAAAAATATTTTAAAAAGTATTTATTTCTTTGAGAGAAAGATGGGGTAGGGTGAGAATGGGTATACCTGGGCCTATAGCCACTGCAGATGAACTCCAGATGCCTGTGCTACTTTGTATATCTGGCTTTACCTGAGTACTGGGGAACTGAACCCAGGTTCTTAGGCTTTGCAGGCAAGTGTCTTAACTGCTGAGCCATCTCTCCAGCTTTACTTTAATTTAGCTAAAAATGTTATTTGAGAGAAAGAAGAGAGAGAGTGTGTGTATATATAGATGCCCCAGGACCTGTTGTCACTGCAGATGAAGCCCAGATGCATGCATCATGTTATTTTTTTATATTTTTATTGACAACTTCTATACTTACAGACAACAAACCATGATATTTCCCTCCCCTCCCTTCCCTTCCCCTAGTTTCTCCTTCATAGCTCTGCTCTCCATCATATCCCCTCCCTCTCTCCATTAGTCTCTCTTTTAATTTGATGTCATCATCTTTTTCTCCTATTATGAGGGTCTTGTGTGGGTATTGCTAGGCACTGTGAGATCTGGGATATGGAGGCCAAATTCTGTCCGGACAGTTGTATGTAGGGAGTGGTACCCTTCCTTTGGCTCTTACATTCTTTCTGCCACCTCTTCTGCCATGGACCCTGAGCCTTGGAGGATGTGAGATGTTTCAGTGCTGGACACTCCTCCGTTCCTTCTTCTCAGCACTATGCTACCTTTTAGGCCATCCCAGTGGTCACTGCCATCTGAAAAGAGAAGCTTCTCTAACCAAAAGTGAGAGTAACATTAATATATGAGTATGAACATTAAGTGTAGTGCTTTCAAGGCAATTTGGTGAGAGTAATATTTACATTTATCCAGACAAGAGCAGGCTTTATACCCCTAAGGCTCATGACCTCTCCTGCCATAGGCTTTTGATTAGGTTTTCAGTACCAGGCACATATTCCCTCCCATAGAGTAGGACTTAAATCCAATTAGAGAGCAGTTGGTTTCCCCCAGAGCAGACATGCCACTATTGCGCTCCTTCAGACATTTGGCCTGTATGGCCAAACTTGAGGTTTCCAGTGTCCACTGTTTTCACCACTGATGGCTTCTGTCTTCCATAAGAGTGCATACAGGGCAGCTTTTCCCAGATTTCAGTGTGCTGGGCTACAGGGATAAGGATTTCTGCTCATTACCACCTTGATTTCTCAGTGACTTTGCCTCTCAAGCATGTGACGTCTTCAGCAATAGGGTCTTACCATCTCTTTCTCACAGGGAACCAAGGGCCTTGGCAATAGCCTGTAATGTTTTGGAGACAACATAGACCTCCCTGGCCAATGACTCACTGGTAGGTGTCACATCCCAGGCACTGAAAATTTTCTAGTAACAATCTGTGGCTTCTGGATGTGCCATTATTTTATTTTATTTTATTTTTGGTTTTTCGAGGTAGGGTCTCACTCTGATCCAGGCTGACCTGGAATTAACTCTGTCATCTCAGGGTGGCCTTGAACTCATGGCAATCCTCCTACCTCTGCCTCCTGAGTGCTGGGATTAAAGGCGTGTGCCACCACGCCTGGCTAGGATGTGCCATTATTTTAAAAAGTAGATTTTCATATGTCTTATTCAGAATATCTTGAATTTTGATTGACCCTCCCCTCCATCTTTCTTTTATACAATCTCTTCCCCTGACCTTGCTTAGGCCTTTCCCCTCCCTGTAATCTGTTCTTCTACTTACATATATATAATACCATCCTCTTAAGACCTTCCCTCTCCATCTTCTCTTATAGCCTTTTTTAGCTTATGGGCCTCTGCTACTGATTATTGGTTCCAAATTACACACAAGTCTACACATTTGTAGCTAGGATCCACATATAAGAGAGAACATGTGACTTTTGGCTTTCTAGGCCTGGGTTACCTCACTTAGTATAATCCTTTCCAGATCCATCCATTTCCCTGCAAATTTCATTTTACTTCACCACTGAATAGAACGTCATTGCATAGATGTACCACATCTTTATTATCCATTCATCTGTGGATGGACATCTAGGCTGGTTCCATTTCCTAGCTATTGTGAATAGAGCAGCAATAAACATGGTTGTGCAAGTATCTCTAAGATAGTGAGAAGAGTCATTAGGATATATGCCTAGGAGTGCTATAGCTGGATCATATGGCAAATCTATTTTTAGCTGTCTCAAGAACCTCCACACTGATTTCCGCAATGACTCTACCAGATTACATTCCCACCAACAGTGCATAACCTCCCCAGCAAATGTCAGATTGTCATTTGTTTTCTTGATGGTAGCCATTCTGATGGGAGAGAGATGGAATCTCAAGTTAGTTTTAATTTGCATTTCACTGATGGCTAAGGATGTAGAACACTTTTTTAGATTTTTATATACCATCTGTATTTCTTCTGGTGAGAACTCTTTATTTAGTTCCATAGCCCATGTTTTGGTGGGGTTGTTTGATTTCTTATTGTTCTGTTTTTGAGTTCTTTGTATATCCTGGATATTAATCCTCTGTCAGATGTACAGCTGGCAAAGATTTTCTCCCATTCTGTAGGTTGTCTCTTTGCTCTATTCACAGTGTCCTTTGCTGTACAACATGATGTGATTTTATGTGGTTATTGAGGAATTGAACCTGGGCAGGCAGGTTGTGCAAACAAGTGCTTTTAACCACTGAGCCATCTTCTCGGCCCTTATGTTCTTTATCTCTGTTTTTAGGGTTACTTCAAAAGTCCTTATTCTTTTTTTCTGTGTTTTGTAGCTGTTAATGTATCAACCTTGTTATTTATTTATTTGAGAGAGAGACAGACAGACAGACAGAGAGAGAGAGAGAGAGAGAGAGAAAGAGAGAGAGAGAGGCAGATAGAGAGAATGGGTGTGCCAGAGCCTCTAGTCACTGCAAACGAACTCCATATGTATGCGCCACCTTGTGAATCTGGCTTTATGTGGGTACTGAGGAATTAAAACTGGGTCCTTTGGCTTTGCTGTAAAGTTCCTTAACCACTAAGCCATCTCTCTAGCCATCAACTTTGTTTTTCTCCTCTGACTCTCCCTTCAGGATCCTCCTCACCTTCCATGAGTGAAAATCTTGTCAAATAATTTACCACTTATTGGCCTCATCCCATGCTTTAGAAGGTGGGTGACTATCTTTTTTATGAGGGAAAGAGTCTGAGCCAATTGGTGTGCCAGAACCTCCAGCCACTGCAATTGATCACCAGATGCGTGCACCACCTTGTATGCATGTGCAACCTTGCATGCTTGCAAGTTGAACATGGGTCAGGGTCCTTAGGCTTTGCAGGCAAGCACCTTACCCACTAAGCCATCTCTCCAGCACCTCCCCTTTTTGAGGTAGGGTCTCCCTCTATCCCAGGCTGAACTGGAATACATTATGTAGTCTCAGGCTCACCTTGAACTCACAGTGATCTGCATCGGCTTCCTAAGTGCTGCAATTAAAGGCATGTGCCACCATGCCTAGCCAAGACCAGAGAAGATTCATTTACTTGTATGTGTATGTGTGAGTATTTACGTATACATGACAGGGCCTCTTGTTGCTGCAAATCAGCATAAGATGATTGTGTCAGCTTTATGTGAGTGGCTGGGTAATTGAACAAGGTCCAGCACCCTTTGCAAACAAGTGTCTTTAACTGCTGAGCCATCTTCCCAACCCCTCCCCTATTCCATTCCCCCCACCCAACCCCAGCAATTTTCACTCTTAGGCCTGTTAGGTTGGTTACTTTTCTTGTTTCTGTGACTAAATCCTTGACAAAAGCAACTAAGGGAAGGAGGGACTATTCTGGCTCACAGTTAGGATGTGCAATCCATCACGGCAAGAAAAGCCTGCTACTAGAGTGGGAGGCAGCTGGTCATGTGACTTCTGCCTTCAGGAAGTAGTGAACAGACAAGAAGTGAGGTCAGGCTATAAAATGTCAGGGCCCCCTCCAGTGACCTACGTCCTCTACTGAGAACCCCTAAAGATTCTACAGCTTTCCAAAACAATGCCACCAGTGCATACCAAGTGCTCATCACTTGAGTGGGGGACATTACACATTTAAACACACAACTATGCACATGCTTCACAACTAATTTACCAACTGATGGGCCCACAGGACTGTTATTGAAACTGAGTATACAATTTCAGACTCAGGCCACAGTCAGTTCCTTGAACACCATTGCTCCTCTTAGTGTTCATGTGAACTCAGTGACATTTATAGTTATAAGTTCATGGGATGTGTACTCTCTGTGACCTCATGACTGGATGTGGGCTGCTTCATCCTCATGAGAACACACTCATGTAGAGGATCCAAGTATCTTTGGCTTTTCAGTTGAGTACGACCTGATTATTTTAAAAAAAAAAAAATCTTGGGCTGGAGAAATGTCTTAGTGGTTAAGGCACTTGCCTACAAAGTCTAAGGACCCAGGTTTGATTCCCCATTACCCATGTAAAACCAGGTATACCATGTGGCACATGTGTCTGTAGTTTGTTTTCAGTGGCTAGAGGCCCTGGTATACCCATTGTCTCTCTCTCTCTCTCTCTCTCTCTCTCTCTCTCTCTGCGTTTTTCTCTATATATCAAAATAAAATAAATAAATAATTTTTTTTTTTAAATCTTGGGGCTGAAGAGATTGCTCAGTGCTTGAAGATGCTTATTGTCAAAACCTGATGGTCCAGGTTTGATTCCCCAGTATCCATGTAATAAGGCCAGATGCACAAAAGGGAACATATATCTGGAGTGCTTTTCACAGTGGCAGGAGGCCCTGATGTGCCCATACTCATCCTCTCTGTGTCTGCTTCTCTTCTCTCTCTTAAATAAATAAAACTATTAAGGAAAAAAAAAAGGTGTTTTTGTTATTTTTCAAAAGTCTTTTTCTGTTTCCTTATCATCCTTATCTACAAAGAAATTTCCCAGTCTATAAAAGAAACTTTATCATGGTATTTTTAGTGATTCACAAATTAGTGCAGAGGTAGGGTGTTTATGTTGTGATTTTCTATTCTCCCATAGTAGAGAACACAGAGTTAGCTCTATTTTATGTAAGACACAAATTCACGCAGAAAAACAAACCTTCAGACTTCATTTTCTGTTGGCACAGAGTTAATGATTTGGGTTGAAAAGAAATGTGCTGTTACAGGAGTTGGTGTCATTTGAGGATGTGGCCATAGATTTCAGCTGGGAGGAGTGGCAGGACCTGGATGATGCTCAAAGGACCCTCTATCGGGATGTGACACTGGAGACTTACAGAATCTTGGTCTCTTTGGGTGAGTGAGAATTCCTGTAACTCTCAGGAACAAGTATTTTCTTCTTAGTAAATATGTGAACACTTATTAGATTAATACATTTCTGGTGTAATATTACAATCCAAGAACAACCTGTTACCTCTCTATCAAAAGGTTCAAATTGGCCCCTTCATTGCCCAGCTCCTGAAGCCATATATTTCATGTCATTCATCAAAGGACATGTGTTAACAGTTTGACCAAAGTCCTGCTACACTTTTCCACATGAACAGGGCACTGCATTCATAAACCGGAGGCAGTCGTCAAGCTAGAGCAAGGAACAGATCCATGGATGGGAGAAGAACACCCAGACCAGAGCCTTCTTGGTAAGTCACAGCAACCTGGGTAGGGAGGTCAAGAAGAGCGGGGCCAAGCTAGTGTGGTCCCTGTTCTTAGCAGAGTCCTTAGTTCCCACACCTGACAGCAGTTATTCCCGTGCATCAGATGCATTCCTTATGTAGTCTCCATAGTGGATCTACCTCCCCTCATGTGTAAAAATTTTACTTTATATATAACATAAGAGGATCATCTTCCATCCCCCCTTGTCCTGGCTGCTGCTGTTACCCCCCCCACGGTGTCATGGTATCCACTGTGGGGCATGAAGACCTCAGTCCCTGTGGGGACTATGTCTCAGGACATTCCTATCCATTCTGTGGCTCTTACACTCTTTCTTTTGCAATGTTCCATGAACCATAGGAGGCCTGTTGACAGTCTGACTTAGTGTTGAGTTCTCTGTAGTCTCTGGATTTCTGCTTTGATAGGTTTCGATTGATCACTGTGTCTGTCACCATCACCCTGGAACTGGTTGTCAGGCTAACAGTAAGAGTAATATTCATGTTGTCTCTTATTCAGTAGTTTCTCCTGGGTCATGGCAGATGTGGTAGAGGTGGGAAGTCTTGTGGTGGGTAGTCAGCTATCTTTTTATTTTATCAATGAATCTTGACTCTCCTGTATTTTCTATGTCATCTGTAAAATAAAGCAGATTCTCCAACCAAGAGTGAGAACAGCTGCCTCAGTGAGCATGCTTTCCCAGCCACCCCAATTGATTTCTTAAAATTTGTAAGATTCCAGTAACTCTGTGGGTCTTAGACATTTTTATTTTTTTTTTAAAGTTTTTATTTATTTATTTATTTGAGAGTGACAGACACAGAAAGAAAGACAGATAGAGGGAGAGAGAGAGAATGGGCGTGCCAGGGCTTCCAGCCTCTGCAAACGAACTCCAGATGCGTGTGCCCCCTTGTGCATCTGGCTAACGTGGGACCTGGGGAACTGAGCCTTGAACCAGGGTCCTTAGGCTTCACAGGCAAGCACTTAACTGCTAAGCCATCTCTCCAGCCCGACATTTTTATTTTTTATCTTTCATTTAAAAAATATTTAATCATAGTTCTTTTCCATTCTTTTATAGTCTACCTTTTTTGGAGTTTTTTTTTCTTTTTATACATTTTTTTAATTGGCAACTCCCATAAATATAGATAATAACCCATGGTAATTCCCTCCCTCCCCCCACTTTGCCCTTTGCAACTCCACTCTCCATCATACCCCTTCTCCTCTCAATCACTCTCTTTTATTTTGATGTCGTCATCATTCCTCCTATTATGATGGTCTTGTGTAGGTAGTGTCAGGCATTGTGAGGTCATGGATGTGCAGGCCATTTTGTGTCTGGAGGAGTGCGTTGTAAAGAGTCCTACCCTTCCTTTGGCTCTTAGACATTTTTATTGGATAGTTTCTCCAAATTCTCAGTTATCCCTTTCCACCATTCTAAAAGGATAATTTTTCAGGCTTTTATTAATATATTTTCTAATTCTTTTTAATATTGCTTTATTTTTAAAATACTTATTTATTTTTATTTGAGAGAGTGTGTAGGTGTGCCAGGGCCTATAGTTGCTGCAAATGACTCCAGACACATGTGCCACTTGAGATTTACATAGATACTGGGGAATTGAATCCATGCCAGTAGGCTTTGCAAGCAAGTGCCTTTAACTGCTGATCTACCTCCACAGTCCTATTTTCTAATTCTTTGAGTGCTTGTTAATTGGAAAAATCCTAGGTGTTAACATATTTGTGGCTGTGAGGATAGTAACAGAGATATTTTAAAATTTTATTTTCTTAAAAGCATGCTTTTTATTTTCAGAGAGAGCAAAATAGATGTCATGCTGACGTATTAAAGGTCACAAACAATACTTTTCCAGTTTGAGATAAAGAAAAAAAAAATGGAGCTGGGCATGGTAGTGCACGCCTTTAATCCCAGCACTCGAGAGGCAGAGGTAGGAGGATCACCATGAGTTCAAGGCCACCCTGAGAGTACACAGTGAATTCCAGGTCAGTCTGTGATAGAGTGAGACCCTACCTCAAAAAACTTAAAAAAGGAAAGAAAGAAAGAAAGGAAATGGAGTTATTTTAGGAAGGTTTCTAAGGAGAGGCACATTTGTAGACTTTCTCGTTTAGTTTAGGATAGCTTAATTTTGAGCTAACAGTTTTCCAAAGGTGACATATAGGTAGATATATATATGTAGGTAGTCATAAATAGTATAATATACTTAACTTCTAGCAACATGACTTTGGAAATCCGTAGTTTACAACTGGTATTTAAAATAAAAAGCTGCTCTGTATAAAGAATGTCACCATGGGAGCTGATAAGAAAAGAAGTCCAGAATGATTGTTGTGTACCAAGATATCAGGAGTCCTGATGCTATTTATTTCCCACTAACAGGGTGCAGTGTTTCAAAGCCTGAGGAAGTTGTTAAGCTGCAGCAAGAAGTAGAGCCATGGATGGGAAGAGAACTCCCAGACCAGAGCATTCTCAGTGAGTCATGCATTCCCAGCAGACCATGTTGTCCAGCCAGTGTGGGCCATGTTGAGTTGCTAGCAGTCCTCACAAGTTCTCAATGTAGGAGTCTCTTGGCCCTGTTCTGGTTTGAGAAGTAGAGGTCAGATTAAATCTTGGAGGATGCTATTTTTTTTTATTATGGGGAAGAAAAGACCTGACAACCCCCAAGATGCCTGTAGCCAGGAAGATATGAGCACTAAAGGAAAATAGACACAACTCCTTTTCCCAAGGACCATTTTGCTTAGGTGATAGGAAATGATCCTCTTATGTACTCTATAGTTTCTAATCCTGAAAAATGTTAACAAGACAATTAATGAGAAGAGAAATAGCACAAAATGGCCAGTTCATTAGAGACAAGAAATAGAGAGAAAGAACCAGGAAAACAAATGACTGATGAGAAGTGCTTGCTTAAAGCTAAAATGAAGCAACAGTTGTGGATTTTGACTAAATATCTCTCCAGCTGTTAAAAATGGGGAAAAAACTTGAAGAAGCAGAATAAACCATGGTTTGACAACATAAAATATGCCAAGATTATTAAAGTATCTGGTTAGGGAAAAAAGGCATAACTCAGCACTTATACTTAAAAATCTTTAGCCACAGGGATGAGAAGAGACTTCTTTACCTTTACACTAGCATCCATAAGCCATGCTTGGATGTTGTCAATGGTGTGTTTGTTTTGTTGTTATTCATTTTAGACATCCAGAATGCGGATGGTCTGATGGAGTGGTGCCAGAAAAGGCAAGACCGACATCTGTGGCACGCTGTAGTCACCAATGGCAACACTGTGGAAGGGGACACTGGATCAGGACAGGTATTCAGTATGAGCTCAGACCACGTGTCAAAGCTGACGCTGAACAATGAAGCCTTCTTAGGAATGAAGACTGAGGAGCTTATTTTGCATCAGGCTATGCTTCTCTCTGGTGTGCCTGGTGAGGTATGTGCTAAAGAGAAGCCTGGTGCCTGTCATATAGCTGGGAAGTCCTTCCGACATCTTAAGCATCCTATTCAGTGCCATGAAACTCAATGTGGGCAGCAAGATTTTGAATATAGTGAAGAAGGGACCACCTTCAACACAAAGACCATCTTCTTTACACATAAAAGAGTTTATGTGAGAGAACCTTCTTGTACATATAATGAATATATGGAAGCCCATAAGAAGTCAGCTTTCATTGTCCAAGAAATAACTCAGGTAGGGAAGAAGACTTTTGAATGCAATGTATGTGGGAACACATTCTCCATAAAGCCTGTACTCACTAAGCATCAGGAAATGCACACAGGAGAAAGCCCTACTGTCTGTAGTAAATGTGAGGAATCCTGCATTGCAAAAGTGAACTTTACCAAACATCAGAGGACACATACAGAAGAGAAGTTGTATGGATATAACAATTTTCCAAAATCCTTCCAGAAAGCAAATATCACTTTACAGCCTAGAACTCACATGAATGAGAAACCCTACAAGTGTAATGAATGTAGAAAATCATTCTATGGTAAATCAAACCTTACTGTTCACCAGAGAACTCACACAGGAGAGAAGCCCTATGAATGTAGTGAGTGTAGGAGATCTTTCAGCCACAAGGCAAACCTTAGCAGGCATCTGAGAACTCACACAGGAGAGAAGCCTTGTGAATGTAACAAATGTGGGCAGTCTTTCCATCAAAAGTCAGACCTCATTTTGCACCAGAGAACTCACAGTGGAGAGAAACCCCACGAATGTAATGACTGTAAGAAATCTTTCTGCAAGAAGTCAGACCTCACTGTTCATCAGAGAACCCACACAGGAAAAAAGCCCTATGAGTGTAGTGAATGTAGAAAAACGTTCTGTCAGAAATCAAAACTCATTGCACACCACAGAATTCACACAGGAGAGAAACCTTATGAATGTAATGAATGTGGGAAAACTTTCTACCACAAGTCAGACCTCACTGTACATCAGGGAATCCACACAGGAGAGAAACCCCATGAATGTAATGACTGCAAAAAGTCTTTCTACAAGAAGGCAGACCTCACTGTACATCAGAGAACCCACACGGGAGAGAAGCCCTATGAATGTAGTGAATGTAGAAAAACGTTCTCTCAGAAATCAAAACTCACCCTGCACCACAGGGTTCACACGGGAGAGAAGCCCTACGAGTGTGGTGAGTGTGGGAAATCGTACTACCAGAAGTCATCTCTCACTCTGCACCGGAGAACCCACACGGGAGAGAAGCCCTATGAATGCAGCCAGTGCACAAAATCTTTCTATCAAAAGTCATTTCTCACTGTCCATCGGAGGACTCACACGGGTGAGAAGCCCTATGAGTGCAATGAATGTAGGAAATCCTTTAGCCAGAAGTCACACCTTAGCAGGCATCAAAGAAGTCAGCACAAGGCAGTGAGCTTGTGAATACAGAGTGTAGGATATCTTACAACTCTTAAGTCCAAACTTAGTAGGCACTAAGAAAGAACCCTCTTAATTTAGAGAAACATTTTGTCAGAAATTCATCTCAGAGAACTTAACACAGAAAAATCCTACATAGGAGAGATTGGTTATGTGTCCTCCCAAACGTGTCTAGAGGAATATTATCACCAGTAGTGGAGATTGTTTCGGGGTCAGGCAACAGTTGACTGTGTAGTACTTCTGAATTCATCTGCCCTTAGGACTGAAGTCAGACAATTCCCAGCATGGACTTGTGAGCTATTAGTAGCAGAAGGCTTGTATGATTTTAGACAAGTATCAATTAAAGAAAGCATAAAATTTTCCACCTCTGCCCTAAAAACATCCTTTATTCTGTACATTAATGACAAATAATTACCCTGTTACATCATTGTTTGTGTTTCAGTTATTTTCTCATTACAGACAATAAATACCTGGCCAGAAATAACTTGCAGAAGAAAAGGAGTTTATTTTGGCTTAGAGTTTTGAGGAGAAGTTTTATGATAGGGAGGATATAACAGGTCTTCTCATCATACTGGCAGGCAGGAAGCAGAGGATAATCAGGAAGTGGGACCGTACTAAAAACCATAAGGCCCACCACCAGTGACCTCTTCCTCCAGCCAGGCTCCACATCTGAAAGAGTCTACACCTTTCCAAACAGCGCCACTAGCTGGAGAACAAGTGTCCTAACACGTGAGCCCATTTTAAGGGAGCATTTTTGCATTCAATCCATAACAGTATCGTGATTTGCATTGTAACAAGCAGCTCACTGTTGCTAATTCATGTTTTTAGTGTGTGTGTGTGTAATGCTTTCATGTCTGTGTTCATATGTGTGGGCATGTATGTGTGTACATGTGCACATGTTTGGTGGCCAGAGGTTAACATCAGGTGTATTGCTCTTCATCTTATCTTTTGAGATAGAATGTCACTACTCTGGCTAGACCACGGAGTCAGAAAGCCATAGGCATTCTTCTGTCTCTGCCTCCGTGGTACTGGGATTACAGGTGTACATCACATCTGCCTTTTACATGGGTGCTGAGGATCTAAACTCAGGTCCTCATGTTTATACAGCAAATACTTGAGTTACTGGGCTATTTTCTCAGCACTAATTCAGCTTTTGAATGTGGAAAGTCTTTTCTGATCGGTATTATTATCCAGTCCTTATCAGAAAATTCAACACTTGGAGACAACATGCACACTGGATGTTGGCCCGGCACTAGGAGAAAGCAAGTAGGTGGTCTTGGTACTGAGGCTGCCCCTTCCTGACATATGGATTGTCTATGAGGCAAGCCCCGCATCTTGTGTACTGTGTGTGTACGAGCTGAAGCACACTGGCCCCTGCCCATCACTCTGTACGTTGTCTGGTGGTTGGGCACCAACCCAACATCTTGCAGACTGTCTAGTTGGCCAGGTTACCACCCCCCCCCCCCGCCGACCCTCCACACAGACACCCACTGAATTGGGCTCTGATACCTGCCTTGTTCTTATTATGAAACTTATAAAAGTATGCACATTGCTGTGAGGTAAGGAAGTGTATCTCAAGCACTTTCACAACATTCTTATCTGACTCCACCAGCAGCCCACACCCAGCATCCATTCCTCTCATTGTGCTTGACAAATCCTGCCCTTATACCTCCTGTCCATCCTCTTTTCTCCAGATAGCAGAAGGCATTCAAGAGATGCTGTCTGGGTCCAGGTTTGGTTGTGCATGCCTTTAATCCCAGATCTTGGGAGGCAGAAGTAGGAGAATCATTGTCATTTTGAGGCCAAGGTCACTGAGATCCTATGTCCAAAAGAAGAAAGTGAGAGAGATATGTTGAAGTTTAGTGTTATGAGTGACAGGTGAGCCAAAGGTGGGCAGCCATACACACACATACACACACCACACACACACACATATATACACACACACACAGACACACAAAAAACAACTTGGATGTACACAGGACAAGGAGGGGAGAGATACTCTAGAATGCTCTCAGTCTGGCTTTTTCCTCTCAGGTTATCTGGTTTGTTGGAATACCTAATTTGTAGGTTTTCCTATCTTTTATCATTATGGGAGAAATGTGTGAGAGTGGGCAATGGCCAATGGGACCATAGTGGAGGAGAACACTCTTGATGGCTGAAGGGGCCAGTGGCCAGAGAGACCGTGCTGAGGTAGGCTTTATGCTATTTTCTAAAGTCTCCAGGGCACACAGTTTTGTTAGGCAATGCTTTCTTGTTCAGTGTATTGACAGGCTATTTCAGATTAGCCCTTAGGTAGGGGACAATGGTATGTCTCTTTCAGCAGAAAACCTCCTCCGATATAGTACTCCTATGATTTACCTGAAAGTTCTGAAAGTCAGGTTTCTCTGCAGAGCCTGAGATGTTATTCTTTTGGCCAAAAGTCATATAACAGAGCAGGTTAAAAAGAATTAAAGAGGGCTGGAGAGATAGCTTAGCAGTTAAGCGCTTGCCTGTGAAGCCTAAGGACCCTGGTTCAAGGCTCGTTTCCCCAGGACCCATGTTAGCCAGATGCACAAGGGGTTGCATGTGTCTGGAGTTCATTTGCAGTGGCTGGAGGCCCTGGCACACCCATTCTCTCTCTCTCTCTCTTAACTGCCTCTTTTTTAAAAAAAATTTTTATTAGCATTTTCCATGATTATAAAAAAATATCCCATGGTAATTCCCTCCCTCCCCCCTCCACACTTCCCCTTTGAAATTCCATTCTCCATCATATTACCTCCCCATCTCAATCATTGTACTTACATATATACAATATCAACCTATTAAGTACCCTCCTCCCTTCCTTTCTCTTCCCTTTATGTCTCCTTTTTAACTTACTGGCCTCTGCTACTAAGTATTTTCATTCTCACACAGAAGCCCAATCAACTGTAGCTAGGATCCACATATGAGAGAGAACATGTGGTGCTTGTATCTGCCTCTTTCTCTCTCTGTCACTCTCAACTAAATAAATAAAAAAATAAAAAATAATAATTAAAGAGCTAGGCATGGTGGCATACACCTTTAATCCAGAATCCTGGAGGCTAATGACTGAGGATTGCTGTGAGTTCAAGTCCAACCTGAGATTACATAGTAAATTCCAGATCAGCCCGGGTTACAACAAGACCCTACCTTGAAAAAAAGAAGAATTAAAGAAGTAAATAAATTACAAAATAGCCATGTTTTCCAGGAGGAAATAGTTTTCCCCTGATAGGCCTTAACAAGCCCTTGTATCTCACCTTTCTTCCATTTGTCTGCCTATAGCTATTATTTATGTGCTATTAAATCTTAAGGTAGGGCAAAATTGTGACATTTTCTTCCTCTTCCACATAGTATATTCTAAGGAGGGATAGTTGTGATCCTCTCCTTACAATTATGATTAGTGTGCTTTCAAGGACGGTTTTAAAAGGACGGATCAAGCCTCTGCCCTCCAGCTCTGTCAGCCACAGAGGTCAAAGAAATGTCTGGGGCCAAAAAAGGAAAAAAAAAAAAAAAAAGCAAGGACTGGGATCTTCTCTCCATTACCTCATAGAACCCTTGATAATTTTCCAGTTTGGAATATGAGGAGTACATTCCTTTAAGATGAACAGTCCCTATTTAGCCAAACCTAGACTTAAATAAAAGTAGCCCCTTATTTCTGTGCTCTGGTTTGTTTAGGTGGAGGTGGTGTGTAGTAAGTATGACCTCCGGACCCGGCAACAGTTAAGAGTCCTACAGTTTCATTCATTGATTGACAAGCTGCTGATTACTAGGGAGGGCCCATCTCCAGTGAGCATCTGATAGCTTACAAATGACCTGGCCAGCGAGGCTGCAGTGTCTCCAACTATTTGTGGAGATTAATCTGCTTCTCACTTCTTTTAGGTCATTGTTTTGGCTTCTTACATACTCTAATCTTGAATGTGGTAATGTGTAGACATGTTCTTTCTCCTGAGAGAACTGTAGCTTTTATTAACAGAGAGGACCCTTCTTGATCTCTTCTGGACATTCTACCCAGCTTATTTGGTTTGTTGTATAGCTGATACCTAGTGATAGCACATGCTATTAGGGAAGATTTGGAGGAGAAAGCAGCAACCCACCAAATCTCAGAGAGGTGATGTGCATGGTTCACTGCTGCCATGCAAGGAGCATTGCATACAACATCCTGGTGGATATCAAAGGAAATATCAAACTGAGGGACTGAGACTATGGCCTGGCCATTAAAGTCACAACTGGGCAGAGGCTGTTGGAGGCCTGCAGCACCCTTTCATATTGCACTCCATTGCTCTTTTTTGTTTGTTTTTCAAGGTAGTGTCTCACTCTAGTCCAGACTAACGTGGAACTCACTCTGTAGTCCCAAGCTGGCCTCAAACTCACAGTGACCCTCCTGATTCTGCCTCCAGATTAAAGGTATGTGCCAGTATGCCCAGTTCTATTGCTCTTTGAGGGCAAACATATGAGGGATTTGCAATAAACATATGGGGTCTGGGTGTGGTTCTGTACGTCATGATGAAGAGGTCCTTTCTATTCCAAGCAAATCTGTATTTGGGGATGCAGTGGCAGATACTGGCCACAAATCTTATTCCATCCAAGCTGTCTAAAGATATTGCCAACATCCCAGGCCAGCTACTAAGTGTTAACCTCAGGTCTATGGGGCACTTGTGGCTCAGACATCATGAAGAACATTCACTGGCTCTTTGCATAGAGACATTACCCAGCATCTCAAATCCTGTACTGCGGTGGCTCTGTGGATACACTGGTTAATTTTCTCATTGCTCTGACCAAATGGACAAGGAATAGCTTCAGGAAGGAAGGGATTATTTCATCTTACAGTGCCTTATATACATTCCATCCTGGTGGAGAAGGCATGGCAGTGGGAGTGGGAAGCCAGCTGGTTACATTGCATTTGCAGTCAGGAAGCAGAGGGTGAACAGGACATGGGGCTGGGCCATAAAACCTTTCAGTTCACTCATGACTCACTTTCTCCAGGAGGGTTCCATCTCCTAATGGTTCCCCAACTTTGCTAAGCAGTGCCCCCAGCTAGGGACCAACTGTCCAAGCACATGTGGCTATGGAGAACATTTCACATTCAAATTACAGCTATCAATGGTCTGTTAGGCTCATTTGCCGTATCATGATCCAGTCAAACCTCAAAGTCCCTATGGTCTTTAATAGTCACAATACTATTTAAAAGTTTGAAATTTGAAGTTTCTTCTGAGATCCAAAGTAATCTCTTTTTAAAAATTTTTATTTATTTGTGGGCATAGAGAGAATGGACATGCCAGGGCCTCCTGCCACTGCAAATGAACTCCAGATGCGTATGCCACTTTGTGCATCTGAATTTACATGGGTTATTGGGAATTGAACCCAGGCTGGTAGACTTTTCAAGCCATCACTTTAACCCCTGAGCCATCTTCCCAGCTCCAAAGCAATCTCTTAATTATGACTGCCTGTAAAAGGAAAAACAAATTACATATTTCCACCATACAATAGCACAAATAAGCATTCCTATATCAGTTACTTTCTCATTTCTGGGACAAAATATTTGGCCAGAAGTAACTTTAAGAAGGGAAAGTGTGGGGATGGAAAGATTTCTCAGTGGTTAAGATGCTTGCCTGAAAAGTCTAATGACCTGGGTTCAATTCCCTAACATCCATCCAGATGGACAAAGTGGCATATGCTTCTGGAGTTCATTTGCTATGGCTGAAGGTTCTGGCGTGCTCATTCTCATTCCTCTGTTAGATCTCTATGTCTCTCTGCTTGCAAAAAAAGACTGTTAAAGGATACTGAAGGCCTTATGTTTAGACCTAAGGAGAGAAGATTGGGGCTATGGGGATGGCTCAGTGTTTAAGCACACTTGCTTGTAAGACCTGCTGGCCTGGGTAGTATTCCCCAGTACTCATGTAAAGCCAGATGCACAAAAACCGATGCTGCCGGGCATGGAGGTGCCTGCCTTTAATCCCAGCACTTGGGAGACAGAGGTAGGAAAAGCGCCATGAGTTCAAGGCCACCCTCAGACTACACAGTGAATTCCAGGTTAGCCTGAGCTAGAGTGAGACCCTCCCTCGGGGGGAAAAAATGCTGATGCATGCATGAGGAGTTTATTGTGCAGTGGCAAGAGGCCCTGGGCACCAAGTTTAAGCAACAATCCTGGAACATCTAATAGAGGAGATTTAAAATCATTCCCAGTAACACTGAATCACAGAAATGAAGGAAAGTTGAGAAGGAAGAAACTGTCACACATTAAAGAACATTAGGAAACAGGATAGCTGCCTAGTCCAAGGAGTTCCCCTCAGAGCCTCAATGCAACCAGGAGCCAGGATTCACCTTTTTTCTGAGGCATGTTCTCATTCTAGTCCACACTGACCTGAAATCTCATTCTGTAGCCCCAGGCTGCCCTCAAACTCCAGTGATCTTACTATTTGAGCCTACTGAGTGCTGGGATTAGAGGCATGGGCCATCAACACCTGGCTTCAGCCAGGATCCTTGACTTAAAAGAGCAAAGGAAAAGAGGATTTCAGGATGAGTCACAGTGAAGCAGAGATGGTTATTGATTAGGAGAGAAGATGGAGTCTCTTTGAAGAGAGTTGGGCAAGGGACTCAGTGGCAGTTGTATCAGTGACTTTGGGGATTTGGGAGTTACATTGGTTAAAAAGGAGGTGATCTATGGTTAAGGCTGAGAGAAGAGAATGTGTTGGTTTTCCTTTCTGGGGATCAAACCCGAGGCTCTTTCTATTTTTAAAATTATTTATTTATTTGTAAGCAGAAAGAGACAGAACAGAGATAAGGAGAGACAGACAGACAGACAGATGGAAAAAGAAAATGGTTATGTCATGACCTCCAGCCACTGCAAACAGACTCCAGATACATGTGCCACTTTGTGCATCTGCCTTTATATGGGTACTGGAAAACTGAACTCATGTCAGTAGGTTTGCAGGCTGAGCCATTTTTACAGTCTCTCTCTCTCTTTCTCTGTCTTTTGAAGCAGGGTCTCACTCTAGCCCAGGTTGACCTGGAATTCACTATGTAGTCTCAGGGTGGCCTTGAACTCACAGAGCTCCTCCTAACTCTGCTTCCCCAGTGCTGGGATTAAAGGCGTGTGCCACCATGCCCGGCCCTCTTTCTGTTTTTAAATCTAGAGTTTTCTGGGGCTGGAGAGATGGCTCAACAGTTAAGGCACTTGCCTGTAAAGCCTAATAACACAGGTTCAGTTCCCCAGTACCCACATAAAGCAAGATGCACAAAGTGGCGCATGCATCGAGAGTTCATTTGCAGTGGCTAAAGGGCTTCTCTCTCTCTCTTTCTGCTTGTAAATAAACAAATTAAAATATTTTTAAATGCTGCGCGTGGTGGCATATGCCTTTAATCCCAGCACTTGGGAAACAAGAGTTAGGAGGATCTCCAAGAGTTCAAGGCCACCCTGAGACTACATAGTGAATTCCAGGTCAGCCTGGGCTAGAGTGAGACCTTACCTCATAAAAACAAAATAAATAAATAAAATGAAAAAATAAAAAAATTAAAAACTAGAGTATTCTAAAGACATTAGCTCATCGTAACTCACATCTTGATTCTGTCTCAAGACCTTCATTGTTACAGCTGTCATGGCTGAGACCTGAGCATGTCCCTTCAGGGATCCAGTTCTGCCCTCCAGAGAGAAACCCTTCAGGGATCCAGTTCTGCCCTCCAGAGAGAAACTTCTTTTGGCCTTTCACAGGAAGGTGCTAGCCTGCTTTAGGCAGTGGCTGGGGCTGCTGGTTTCCAGACATGTGTATAAAATGTGGAGTTCATCACTCTCATCCATCTGAGATAGAAGCCAGCAATTGTCCTCAAACCCACCAGGGCGCTGATGTCCGGAGTGGAGAGAGGGACAGTGTGACAATTTTTCTTGCTGTGACAAACTGCCTGAGAAAACCCCTTTGCAGAGGGAGTGGTTGCTTTGTCTCACAGTTTCAGAGACTTTGGTCTGGGGTCTGCTGGCTCCATTGTCCTTAGGCAAGGCAGAAACAGCATGACACAGGGTACAGCAGAGGAAAGCTGCTCCTCTCCTGGTGGCCAGGAGGCAGAGAGATGGGATGTGTGGGACCCAGAAACCCTTCAAGCACTGGGGAGGTTTCTCGGCGGTTTAATGTATTTGCTTGCAAAGCCCTACAGCCTAGGTTCACGTCCCAGTACTCACACAAAGCCAGTTGTACAAAGTGGTAATGTGCCTGGAGTTTGTTTGCAGCTGCAGAGACCCAGTGTACCCGTATTCTTTCTCTTTCTTCCCTCTCTTAAATAAATAAATAATATTTTTAAAAAGACTCCTGTGGTAGTTTGAATGTATATCCCTGATAGGCTCAGTTGTTCTATTAAAATTGACTTTGCAGCTTCAACCCCTAGCAGCAGAGTCCTGCTCCCGGGCTGTGTGTCACCAGGCGTGGATCTGAACTCCAGCCTGAAGGTCTGCACAGAGGTTTTGAGCTCTGGCGGTGCTGGCTTGTGGTGCGGGATGCTTGCTGGTGTGTCTGCTTGCATGTGTGAGTGGGATCCAGCTTCTTTTGGCATTCGATGGAACTTCCCCTGGATCTGTAAGCTTAAAGTAAATCCCTTCCCCTCATAAATTCTGTCTGGGTTGGATGTTCATCCCAACAATACCCTTCAAGCCATGCCCCAGAGACCTACTTCTTCCAGCCAGACCCCATCTCTTCATGGCCAGTCAGCAGGAATGCACCAGTGAGTGAGCTCACTAATGAGGGAGCCACCCTGCCATCCAATCCTCTGTCATTAATTAGCACTGGGGGTTGAGAGGATACTTTATATCCAAACCTGACAGTCACCTTCCATGGGAGCCAGTCTGGGAAGTAACTGTATGGGTGAATCCCTGAAGGCTGTGTGTGGACAAGCTTGAGAATCAGAAACTCCAGGTGAAGAGGTGTCAACCCTGAAATGCCACATTGAGACACTCTACTAGCTCCTCACAATTAAGTCAGAAACCCCCTCAGACTTCCATGGGAGGAAGGAATCTAGTTGTTATGAAGCAACAAAGAGGTCTGTTCTTAGCAAGGTCTGTTTGAAACAATCCTATCAGACAGTCAGGAGAATCTGAATGGCAGGGTGGAGCTGTTAAGACAGATGGTCATACCAATGCTGCAAGGGTTTTGCAGCAGAGCCCATGTCCACACTGAGGCCCTTTTACTCATTCATCCTGAAAATCCCCAACATGCATGGCCTTTCTTCGTAAGAGAAACAGAAAATGCCTGCAGGGAGTTCACTTCTGTAATTACTGGAAAATAAATCAAGGCCAAGGATAATATTTTCTATCACACCTGGGATGTATAGAGTAAAGAGATTCTATTATTTTGTTATTTTAAGAAACAATTGCCTTGCTGGCACACTACCATACATTTCCAGGCAAATGCTAGGAAAACAGTCAAGAGCAAGGGCAGCTCTGTGTACAAAGGTGAGTGACAGCCTCTTTGTGTTTCTGCGCACTTTATGAAAACCACAGAGCAGGAGTGTCACCCACTGGCTAAGGGTCAGGACCCCATCACCCATAGGAGGGAGACAGATCAGCAGGGCACCTGCTATAGCCCAAATAAACAGTGGTGTTGTTTCTGGAAGTGTCTGCATCCCCTACACAGCAGAAACACATCCACAGTCCCTCCCTCTGATGACACACAATGGTACTTTTCATAGTATTTGTCACAGGACACAATCTGATTGCACATGGACTCCCCATTTTCTCAGCTTTGCATGTTTCTAGGAAAAAAAAAACACCTCTAAGGTATGGAGAGATGGCTCAGGTAAGAGCACTTCCTGTGCAAGCATGAGGGCCTCAGGAGGCTTGAGAGACTACTTGAGTTTAATCCCCAAGACCCACATAACCAGCTGGGTATGGTCACTTGAGTCATATCCCTGATTCCATAGGGAAGCAGAGACCTAAGAACCTCTGAGGTTCACGAAAAGCAAGCTCTGGAATCAGTAAGAGACTCCAGCTATGGAGAGGAACAGCCAGCATTTTGCTCTGGTCACCCCAGGTGAGTGAACACTGCTGTGGACAAGGGCACGAGGCATCACATGAACAGATATGTGTACATACAGCGCAGGCGTGCACACATGCGCGCGCACACACACACGCACACACACTCACACTCACATACACAATAGCACCCTCCAAAATGCTGGGTTTCATGAGCAAGCAAAAGGAGGGACGATGCTGTGCAGACAACAAGCCATCTGCTCTGAGTGACCAAAGATCAAATGTGGCTGCTTCACAGCAACCCTGAGCTACATGGCAGCAGTGGTGACAGGAACATCCTTGTCAAATAGATGGTGATGGAAAGGGAGTGTAATACTGGCAAGGTAACCAGAAAACTCAGGTGGGTGGCCCACAAGGTCTGGCCCACAGGCTTCAGCTGGCCCTGCTCCAACTCTGCCCTCATGGATCATTTCAGGTTTTCACTGCCATCACTTCTTCTAATATGTATTTTAGCTGCCCATGTGGCACAGGCCTTTCATCCCAGCACTTTGGAGACTGAGGCAGGAGGATCATAAGTCTGAGGTCAACCTGGGCCATAAAGCAAGACTGTGTCTCAGAAAACACTATTTCTGAGAGAGAGAGGGAGAGAATCGTGCACCAGTGCCTCTATCCACTGCAATCGAACTCCAGATGCATGTGACACCTGTGTGCATGCATAATCTTATGCATATGCATTGCCTTGTGTGTCTGGCTTACATGAATTCTGGGGAGTCAAACCTGGGTCCTTAGGCGTCATAGGCCAGTGCCTTAACCACTAAGCCATGTCTCCAGCCCAGAAAACTCTTTTAAACTACACTTCTATTCAACTATAACTTTTTTTGTTTTTTGTTCTTTGAGGTAGAGTCTAGGCCTACCTGGAACTCACTTTGCCTTCTCATGCTAGCCTTGAACTCACATCTATCACCCTACCTCAGTCTCCTGAGTGCTGGAATTGAAGGCATGCACTAACATGCCTGGCTCAATTGTAACTTATTTAGGTAGGACATATCACAGTAATTGGTAAATAAACATCTAATAATGTCCTGCCAGGTAACATCTCGTGTCATAATTTGTTTCTTTGACAGTAAACTAGAAGAATACTTAACTTTCACCACACATATTTACAACATAGCATAGAACCCAAGCAATTCACTTAATTTTCTACTTTTGCAGAGAACGGTTCTTACTAATAAGCCAAAGTGAGCGCACAATTGATTTAAATGTTAAAGGCCACTTTGTTTGCTTAATGTCTCTGACTCAACACAAGAGGCTCAAGATTCTGAAACAAAATTCTTAATCATAATTCAGTTTCTGTTCATGTTGATTAAGCTAAGATATCGTCTTATTTTCCTAAATTCTTCAATCACAGCTGTCCTGTGCCATCTGAATAGCAGACCTGTTGGTGGTGCCTGGGAGGACTCAAAATGAACATGCAACACACACAATAGGCTTAGGAGGGCCAGGGCCCCACCGGAGGGAAGGCCAGTCCTGTCCTGACTTGACTTGGAGCTTCTGTTGAGAGTTTCAGGAAGTAAAAGCTACGGGAAGTCTAGAAGAGTCTAGACATAAAACGGATCAGGAGTTCGCATCGGCTCAGATCACTAGTTGTTGACAAGTTTATCAGGAAAACTTTGGAGAAGCTGGTGAGCTCCTTGTGTCCTAGGGACTTTACCCAAGGCCCACAGTTTTCCATGTCCCCAGGCTTAGCCCATGCAAAGATGAATTAACCTGTTACAAAGTAGCTTGATATCCACACAGAACCTCACATACCACTGGTGCGGTCACTATGGCAATCAGTGAGGGGGGTTCTCAAAACACTAAAAGTAGAACTACCGCATGATCTACCACTCCTGAGTACAGGCGTGCCTGAAGCCCTGTAGGTCCGGGTGCTACAGAGATGGCTCAATGTGCGTGTTTATTGCTGCTCTATTCACAATAGTCAAGATACGGAACCAGCTCCAGATGCCCATCAGCAGACAAATGAATTTTTTAAATGTGGTACATATACATAACAGGGTTTTACTCAGCCATAAAGAATGAGATTATGGCTGTTGAAGAAAAAAATGGATGGAACTGCAATCTGATCCTGGTATGGTGGTTGGTTAAGCTCAGCCCCAAACTTGACCTCATGACTTGTTAGCTCAGACCGCATTCAGAACCTATAACTGACCCAAATTTGTGCCACAGGGTGGGCTTTCCCCGCCCTCACCTCCCTCATGGCAAGAGCTCTCTGTACTTCCTTCTCTTTCCTCTCTTAATCTAACAAAATCTTTAAACCTTCAAAAGAAAATGGAGGAAACTGAAGATTGCTGTGTTAAGCCAGACTCAGCAAGACAAGTATAACATGTTTTCTCTTTTCTGCTGAATCTAGATTTTTTAAAAGACATGGAAGTAGAAGGAGCCTCTGTGTGAGGAGGCGGCACACAAACAGTGAGTGGGGTGAACACGATCAAAGCATACTGTGTACCTGGTGGGAGGAAATGTTACAATGAGACCCATTGTTCATACAAATAATAAAAGCTAGTCCTTTTAAAAGAGATGTCCCCCACTTAGGTTCCAGGAATTGTCAGGTTTGAATTAGCATGTTTGGCTGGGAGAAGGCTTGGGTTGAAACCTCTTCTTCTGGCATTTGCGACAGCCTTGTGTCCTTTGTGCAGTATTGGCACTGGGAAGACCAGCGACAGTCCCCAGGGGGTCATCCAGGCTGCATTTGATCCCCAAATGAGCAATCTGTGCCAAATGAAAACAAAGTGTACAGCAAGTCCAAGAGAACTATAGCAAGCCTTTGTTCTTGGGGCTTTTATTTCCCTGTTTTACTGTATGCTGACTCTACTAGACTACAACTTAACATGGGAAAATTGCCAAACTTGTCAAGACAGCTGTTTGTGTTAGGCACCATCCAAAGGCAAGGTCAGTGGCAGAAGCAGACTGAAAGAACAAATTCACTTGACGAGACTCAGGCTGATGTTGCCTTTTCAAATACTGGCTTCTGAGGACAGGACTGACAGTACATGGTCCCCACAACCATCTCCTCTTGTCCCCATGACCCACGTCCCACTGGTGAGCACTGGTGAAGTGTCAAAATGCACAGGATTCACTCACACAATGCCACACTAAATCTCACAGGTGCCCACTGAGTGCCTTTTCCATTATTGTTGGATTGGTTACAAGAAGTAAAAGATACAAGCCGCTGACACCATGCCACCACTGCAAGTCCCATAAAAGCAGAGTGCCCTGCAGTCAACTCACAGGGGCTGAAGAAACGGAGGGGAGGTTGGCCCTAGGATGAACGTGCTGCTTCTCACTCTCGTCCTGGGCCTGGCCCATGCTGACCAGCTCTCCAGTATAGAAGGGACACTGGGCCACCAGTACCAGGTACCATGATGAAGGCATGATTCTGCCCTGCATGTGGGCTCTCTGCACGCAGGGGTACGTGTAGGTGGTGGGGCTGGAATTTGAGGCCTACCTCAACTTCCTCAGTGGCAGCTACTAGGGCATCAGAATCTAGATGGGGCTCAGCAGCATGAAGCTGAGCATTCTCTTGCATAGGCTCAGGCTTGGCTCTACAGTTCTGGTCTCTGAGCAAAGTAATCCAGAGACTCCTCGTCAGAAAGCCTGGTTCATTCCTCTCTGTTTTCATAAGAACACACAGGATTTGTGCTAACCTGTCTTGCTGAATGTTTCCCCAGCAGAAAACTCGGTGGAACACCATCTACCTGACGGCCAACAGGGAGGAAATGATAGCGGAGAATGGACCACTGAGAATTTACCTTCGTGACATAGATTGGCTGCTCAATGGTGACCTCAATGTCACCTTTTACATCAGGTGGGTCTCAGAATCAAGAGCAGAAGGCGCTCAAGGAAGAGATGTATTCCTGCAGTCTGTGGGTATCCACAAGGGAGTGTGTCCTGCTGATTTCATTCTAGACAAAGACAGTGCAGCCTGAGGGACATGACATGCCAAAATGCTAAATGGAAGGCCAGGTGTAGTGGCACATGCCTTTAATCCCAGCACTCAGGAGGTCAAGGTGGAAGGATTTCAGTGAATTTGAGGACACCCTGAGACTACAGAGTGAATTCCAGGTCAGCCTGGGCTGGAGCAAGACCCTACCTCAAAAAATAAACTTAAAAAATGCTAAATGCAAGACTTCCTACTTTGGTCTCCCAAGTGCTGGTATTAAAGGCATGTACCACCATGCCTGGATTGAAAATTTTTTAAAAAATAATTTTGACTTATTTGCAAGCAGAGAGAGATAGAAGAGAAACAGAAAATGGGCATCCCAGGACATTTAGTGACTGCAAACAAATTCCAGATATATGCATCACTTTGTGCATCTGGCTTTACATGGGTAATAGGGAATCAAACTCATGTCATTAGGCTCTGAAGGCAAGTACCACTGAACTATCTCTCCAGCCCCTTGAAAAAAATTTAAATATTTATTTATTTATTTGCAAGCAGAAGGAGACAGAAGAGAAGAGAGATAGAGAGAGAGAATGGGTGTACCAGGGCCTCTTACCGCTGCAAATGAACTCAGATGCATGTGCTACGCTGTGCATCTAACTTTATGTGGGTCTTGGTGAACTGCATGCTGTTTCATTAGGCTTTGTAGCAAGTGCACTAACCACTGAGTAATCTCTCCAGACCAAGAACAAGTTTTAATGGAAACAACTAACACCAATGCAAAGCTAAGAGTCCTTATTCCTCAGTTTCTTGGACTTCCTCCCCACTCTGGAAGAAGCTACCTTTATCTCCATTTGCCCATTTATTTCACAATTCCTTTATTGATATAAATAAATTAATGCTGCATTTGGCATTAATTTGGGGCAAATTCTAACATATGCCTAGGTTTCCTTATTAACTAATGAGTTAAATTGAATATTTAATATGTATTTAAATGTTATGCTTAAGAATAGGCCAGGAATGATGGCATACATCTTTAATACCAGCACTTGTGAGGTGGAGGTAAAAGTATCACTGTGAGTTCAAGGCCACCCCGAGACTGCTTAGTGAATGCCAGGTCAGTCTGGACTGGAATCCTACCTCGAAAAAAAAAAACAAAAAACAAAAAAGAAGTCATATTATTTACTCTTCATAAAACCCAAAACTACAAACACCACAAATATCTGTTAACTTAAAATGTATGAAAAAATGGTGGCTTTTAATTTTTTTGACTCGTGTGTGTGTGTTGGGGGGGACACGTATGACACAGTATACATGTCAAGATCAGTGGACAACTTTGAAGTGTCTGTTGTACACCTTTCTTTCTTTCTCTCTTTCTTTTTGTTTTTAGAGTTAGGGTCTCACTCTGGCCCAGGCTGACCTGGAATTCACTATGTAGTCTCAGGGTAGCCTCGAACTCATGGTGATCCTGCCTCCCGAGTGCTGGGATTAAAGGCGTGCACCACCACGCCCGGCTGTGATAGACTTTCTTTGAGATAGGGTCTCTTGCTACCGCAAACCCACTGTCAGCCTGAAAAGGAATGTATGACTTGCTGGCCCACAAGCTTCTGATTCTCCTAGTTCTGCCTCCCCCTGTTGTTGGCTCATTGAGATCACCAGTGCATGCACCCTTTTGCATCCAGCTTTATGTGTGTGCTAGGGGATTGAACCTGGGCCAGCTAGCTTCACTAGCAAGCACCTTTAACCACTGAGCTATTTCCCCAGCCCCTAAGTGATGGTACCTTATAGACTGGCCTATAAACACAGCAATGAAAACTGGGAAATTAATGCTTGATATGTTGACACGAATGACAATCACAGACAATACTGAGTGGAGAAGTTGACAAATACATGATTTCATACTGCACCCTTCCATTTGTATAAATCAACAGCAGACAAATCAACTTGTGGGGAGAGATCAGAATGGCAATTGATTTTGGTGTGCTTTTAACACATTTGGAAAAGTTTCCTGACCTTATGAAAATGTTCCACTTTTTTTTTTTTTCACTCCAGCCTAGACTGACCTGGAATTCATTATGTAGTCTCAGGGTGGCCTTGAACTCATGGTGATCCTCCTACCTCTGTCTCCTGAGTGCTGGGATTAAGGGTGTGTGCCATGAGAATGCTCCATTTTTACCTAATCATAGTTTTCCTTAGTCTTCACGCATGTCAACAGAATCTTTCTAGTCACAAACTGGCATACTTTAGTGTTTGTTATGTCCCCATCAAGATAAGGCATCAAAACCACCCACCCTGGCCAGTCATGTCTAGATGTCTAGGGCAAGCATGGTACTTTCTCTTCATGTATATGTTTCCAGAGATCAAAAAATTCTTATGAAGTTATAGTGGTTAATCTTTTTTTTTCTTTTCTTTGTTTCCTTTTTTTTTTTTTTTTTTTTTTGAGGTAGGGTCTCATTCTAGTCCAGGCTGACCTAGCTCTCAATCTGTTGTCTTGGGCTGGCCTTGAACTCACAGTGAGCCTCCTAACTCTGCCTCCTGAGTGCTGGGAGTAAAGGTCTGCACCATCACACCTAGCTGGTATGGTTAATCTTGATGACAACTTGATTGGCTGGAGAAGCCCCTGGGAGAAAGCACACTTGTGAGTGTGTCTGTGAGTGTGTTACCAGGCAGGACTGACTAAGGGGACTCACTCAGAACATGGGCAGGGGATCTGGGGACTCAGATGGAACAAAGAGGGGTATCTATCTGTCATTCAGTCTCCTTGGCTACCATTGAGGTGAGCTGCTTTGCTCTGTCATACACTCCTTATCATAACAGACTAACAGCTCTTAAACCATGAGCCAAAATGAACCTCTCCTCCTCCACACATTGCAACTGTTGGGTACTTTGTCACAATGATGGAAAACTAACACAGAAGCAAAAGAAAATAAGTAGAAGGGCTGGAGATGAGGCTCAGTAGTGGAAGATGCTTGCAAAGCCTGATGGCCTTGGCTCAGTTCTCCAGTACCCACATAAAGCCAGATGCACAAAGTGCTGTATGTGTCTGGAGTTCAGTGGCAAAAAGGCCCTGGCATGCCCATACTCACTTTCTCTCTCAAATAAATAAATAAAAATATTAAAAGAAAATAAGTAGATTGCCTGTCCTATAAAATGCCACTTGTAAATATTTATTATTTATTTGTTTATTTTGTTTTTTTCCAGGTAGGATCTCACTCTAGTCCAGGCTGGCCTGGAATTAGACTCAGGCTGGCCTTGAACTCGCAGGAATCCTTCCACTTCAGCCTCCCAAGTGCTGGGATTAAAGGCATGTGCCACCATACCTGGATAAATATTTTTTTGTCATTAAAAGGTTTATTCATTTAAAAATCCAACAATAAAGAAGAATTGCCCAAAGTCACACATACACTGAGCCAGTTACCAAGATTAGGATAAGAATGAAGGTCCTTGATCAATGGATAAATATTTTAATTAATGAATCCCGTGACTTTTTCACTAATTCACAATCTCTTCATTTTCAAGGGTTAACTGCACCTGCAGGAGGTTTCGTGTCCATGCTGTTAGAAGCGAGGAAGTGTGGTTCAGCATGCACTGTGAGTGTGGCAGAGCTAGCACCCTGCAAAGAAGTCGTCCCCCCCACCCCGTTCCCACTGTCCCAGCCCCAGAGCCAGAGTCACATAGTCACGACCACACACTGGTACAGCCATACGGTCGCAGAGTCACAGCCACACAGCAACACTTCCAGTCACACAGTAGCACAGCCGCTCTCACACAGCCAGTCACACAGTCATAGCCACATAGTCATGCAGTCACAGTCACACAGGAACACAGTCATAGTCACACAGCCACATTCCTAGCCACACAGTCATAAAGTCACAACCACACAGTAATAATTATAAAGTCACAGTGACATAGTGATGAAGTCACAGTCACACAGGAACAGTCACAGCCACATAATCATCCAGGCACAGTCACATTCACACAGAAAACCACAGTCACAGTTACAGTCACACAGTCACACCCACACAATCACAGTCTTTCTCTTACACACCCAGTTGTCTGTGCCGCTGGCTCCCTCACAGTCAATCAGATTCTCACTTTCATATAAGAACGGAGTACCACTAATGTCGGTGGGACTGTGTGTTTTTAAAACATACAGGACATGTTTCTGTATTATATTCCACTGTGATATGAGGAAAGAGCAGAGCAATATAATATGAAAAGCTGTAACTGGTTTATCAACAGGGCTACGAGCAATGTTAAGACCTTTCAGAGTAACTTAGTGAGTCCTTGTCTCAAAACAAAGCAAAGGTGCTGGAGAGATTGCTCAGTGGTTAGGGCACTTGCCTGCAAAGCCAAAGGATCTAGGTTTGATTTCCCCAGTACTTAAGTAAAGCCAGATGCACAAGGTGGCACATGAGTATGTAGTTCATTTGCAGTGGCTGGGAGGCACTGATGCACCCATTTTCTCTATCAAATAAATAAATAATAAATAAATAAATTTTTCAAAAACAAAGCAAAAAAGAACAACAACAAAAAATAAATGAATGGAAAGGATTTCAATAGCTATTAACTATTTTGTTCTGTGGCTGGATCTTGTTAAGTTGTTCAGGCTGGAAATCCTTCCGTCTCAGCCTTCTGAGTGTGGGGACACCAGCATGTGCCTCTGCCCACCGCATTCCTCAATGTTAATTTTTTTGTAAATATTTTATTTTTATTTATTTATTTGAGAGAGGGAAAGAGACAGAGAGAGAGAGAGAGAGAGAGAGAGAGAGAGAGAGAAAGAGAATGGGCACACCAGGACTTCTAGTCACTGCAAAGGAACTCCAGATGCATGCACTGCCTTGTGCATCTGGCTTACATGGGTACTAGGGAATCAAACTGAGGTCCTTTGGCCTTGCAGGCAAGCGCCTTAACTGCTAAGCCATCTCTCCAGCCCTCAATGTTAGTTTTTATGCCTCACGTATACAGGGAATTCTCAAACACAATGTGCTTTGAGCCACAGTGATGTTTCACCCCTTGTAACACAGGGCAAACTTAAAGAACTATAGTGTCTAGTTCACAGTCTGCCAAAAAAAAAAAAAAAAGTCCTGGAGGACATAACTGGTTAGAACAGCACAAGTATTTTTCCAGGAAAGTGCTGGCCTTCAGAAACTGGAGGACAGCAAACACTCTTTCTTCAATTCTGCTGGAAGTGGACTGCAAGGGATGTGGGTGTCCTTACTGCCTGGGCTCACTGTCCATCAGAAGCTGAGATGAGTGGGGACTATTTTTTCACTATCACAAAAATGATTCCAAGGGCGGGAGAGATGACTCAGCATTTAAGGTGTCTGCAAAACCTAATGACCCGGGTTTGTCCCCAGTGCCCACGTAAAGCCAGATGCACAAAGTAGTGCATGTATTTGGCATTCGTGTGCAGTGGCTAGAGGCCCTGGCATGCCCGTTCTCTCTCTCTCTCTTTCTCTCTCCCGTCTTGCAAGTGAATAAATAAATAATTTAAAAAAGATTCCAAGCTGGGCGTGGTGGTGCATGCCTTTAATCCCAGCACTCAGGAGGCAGAGGTAGAAGGAGCACTGTGAGTTGAAGGCTAGTCTGGGAGAACAGAGTAAGTGCCAGGCAGCCTGGACTACAGTGAGACCTTACCTCAAGAAGCAAAAAAAAAAAAAAAAGAAAGAAAAATGATTCCCTCTGGCACTAAGGCAAGCCTATCTCTTCTACCCCCAGACTCAGGGAAGTGCTACTTCTACATCAAGCAGATCATGAGCGCACATATGATTTATCTTGTCAACATAAGTGAAGATGCTGATGTGACCTTCATGATGCTGGCCTTCGGTAGGTGTGGAGTAAGGGTCACACTGGGGTTTCTCCCAGCTGCTGTGATCACGATGGGCACACTATTGGTGTCTGCTCTGTCAAGAGATATGGGCACAGCCTCTGAACCTCTGTGTTTCTGTGATTATAAATTCTTCCATTCTCCCAACCCTGCATAATCCTCCCTAAAGTAGCCCAGGCTACCCTTGAACTCACAGCAATCCTCTGCCTCAGCTTCCCAAGAACTGGAGGAAAATATATGATAGGAGAAAAGCATTCTGGAGAACTGAAATATATGCCCATTCAAACCCTGCACCAGAATGTTTACAGCATTAATTCTATTCATAAAGTCTGAAAGTACCTGAATGCCCTTGATGGACTGGATGGATAAGCAAAGACCCTACACCCATGAAAGGGAATGTCACTCAGAAATGAGATGTAATTCTTCCCGTCCCTGGGTGTATCTTGGATGTGTCATACCAAAAGAAAGGAGGAACACAGCTCCCCTTATATGACCATCTAGAAAAGTAAAACTCCTGGGAAGGTGCTAATCCCCAGCTGCCAGGATTCAAGACAGTGTGTAGCCATGCCAGCACATAGGAACTGTGTCAGGAATGGAGCTCACACCTCCTTGTTCTTCTGTGTGGTACTGGTTGGTTTGGGTTTATTAAAACTTGTAGAAATGAGCCAGGCATAGCGGTGCACACCTTTAATCCTACCATTGGGAGGCAGGGGCAGGAGGATAGCCATGAGTTTGAGGCTAGCCTGAGGCTACATAGTGAATTCAGGTCAGCCTGGGCTACAGCAAGATCCCATCTCAAATAAAAGGGCTGGAGGGATGGCTTAGTGGTTACGGTGTTTGCCTGCAAAGCCAAAGGACCCAGGTTCGATTCCCCAGGACCCACGTTAGCCAGATACACAAGGAGGTGCACATGTCTGGACTTCATTTGCTGTGGCTTTAGGCCCTGGTGCACCCATTCTCTCTTTCTCTTCCTCTTTCTTTGTCAAATAAATAAATAAATAACTAAATAAATAAAACATTTTTAAAAACTTGCAAAAATAGGGGCTGGAGAGATTACTCAATTGTTAAGGTGCTTGCTTGTAAAGCCTAACAACCCTAGTTTGATTCCCCAGTACCCACATAAAGTTAAATGCATAGAATGGCACATGCACCTTGAAGTTACCCATTCTCTCTCTCAAATCAATAAATAATTTAAAAAGTCCTTGTAGAAAAGAAGTTGCATAGGAAGAGCCCCTGCCCGGAATGCACAGAGAGGAGCGGAGGGCTCTAGCACAGTGGTAAAGCACTTGCCCAGCATGTGGGAGGCCCTAGGTTCCATCCTCACTACTGCCAATTTGGAAAAGGAAACCCTTTAGAAATGTACACTCAGTGAATGAACTTTTTTATCTAAGTTAAAAATGAATGGTTAAAAGAAAATTTAAAACCCCTGAGGATGACCTAATGTGTACTATTCAGCATCTCCCAGCTGTCTCCCGAGTTTCCTCAAATCAAAGGTGATAATTTTTATGTTTTGTTTTTCAAAGTATGATCTCACTCTATCCCAGGCTGACCTGGAATTCACTACGTAGTCTCAGGGTGGCCTTGAACTCATGGTGATCCTCCTACCTCTGCCTCCCGAGTGCTGGAATTAAAGATGTGTACCACCACGCCCTGGGAAGGTAATTTTTTATCTACTGAATTATGGTAACATTATATGGTAACATAATCCTCTAATTCAATAGTTTCCAGCTTATCCCCACAGTGTATCATCTGTGTAGGCATTTTCTATCTTTTAAATAAACTTGTAAGTCTACAACTTCTATAAGTATAAATGATGTGGCAGGATCACATTCCCTTCCTGCTACCCTTCCTTTCCCCTCTCAAATCCCACTGAATTCGTTCTTCTTTCCAGCTACTCTCTCTTCTAGTTTGATGTCATCGTCAGACATTTTTCCAATTGTGGTAAAACACACGTAACACAAGGTTTCTCACCCTTACCTCTTACTTCTGATCAGCAACCTTTGCTGCACTGTTTTTTTAAAAAAAAAAAAAAAACTATTTTAATTTAACTAATTTATTTATTTGAGAGGGAGAAAGAGAGAGAGAGAGGAAGAGAGAGAGAGAGAGAGAATGGGCGTACCTTGGCCACTGCAAACAAACTCTAGACACATGCGTCACCTTGTGCATCTGGCTTACATGGGTCCTGGGGAATCAAACTGAGGTCCTTTGGCTTTGTAGGCAAGTACCTTAACCGCTAAGCAATGTCTCCAGCCCTGCTGCACTGTTTTTATTAAAAATATTTTATTTATTATTTATTTATTTCTGGGTTGGAAAATGGGCATGCCAGGGCTTCTAGCTCCCAGTGCATGCACCGTTTAGTGCATCTGGTTTTATGAGGTACTGGAAAATTGAGCCCAAGTCATTAGGCTTTGCAGGCAAGTGCCTTATCCACTGAGCATTCTCTGCAGCCCTGCTTTCAGTTTTGTACAGCCTCCTTGTCCAGTTCCAGAACCTTATTAACACTGTACAGGCAGCCCGGGACCCATTAAGCTGCCACTTCTCAGAGCCTCCAACCCCTGCCAACCATGAATCTGCTGCTTGTGTGGGTATTCTATTTTTTTTTTCTCATTTCTTTTGAGGTAGGATCTCACTCTAGCCCTGGCTGACCTAGAACTCACTTGATAGCTACAGGCTGGCCCTGAACTCCTGGTGATCCTTCTACCTCATCCTCCCATGTGCTGGGACTAAAGGTGTGTGCTACCACACCCAGCTCCAAATACCGTGATCTTTTCTTTTCTTTTCTTTTCTTTCTTTTTTTTTTTTTTGAGATAAATAAAGTCTCACTCTAGCCCAGGCTTACCTGGAATTCACCACTATGTAGCTGTACATATAATTTGGTTTTGGATGCAGAGTATCATTCTAACTCAGGCTGACTGGGTGTTCACTCTGTACCCAAGGCTGGCCTCAAAAGTCATTGTAGTCACCAGGTGTGGTGGTGCACACCTTTAATCTGAGCACTGGGGAGGCAGAGATAGGATTGCTGTGAGTGTGAGACCAGCCTGGGACTAAAAAATGAGTACAGGTAAGCCTGGACTTCTGTGAGACCCTACCTTGAAAACAACAGCAACAAAATACTCATTGCAATCTTTCTACCTTAGCCTCCCGAGTGCTGGAATTAAAGGTGTCCACCACCACACTCAGCTCCTGTGTGGGTTTTCTACTCTGTACATTTCACAGAGTGTGAGCAACATGTGGCCCTCTGTGTCTAGTTTACCCACTGGGCCAGAATTCTTCCAAGACGTACCCTTGTTGTGGCCACCTGTGTCTGACCTTTTGTCCACTGGTGGACATTTCAGCTACTTCCCTCTTTTGGTATTGTAAATGGAATGAACACTCAGGTGCATGTTTTGCCTTGCATGCCTGTTTTTAGCTCTGAGGGACCTCTCCCTAGGGTTGGGATTGCTAGGACCTGTCGTTACACTTTAGATTAGTGAGAAATTTGGGGCATCAGAGTTGGCTGGCCCCAGCATCCCACCCAAGCTTAGGGACTTCTTGAAGCTCTCCCATGATTCCCATAAGCAGACACTGGGGACCACAGCTCTGTAAGAATCTGCTCAGGCCTTACAGAGAGCCTTGGCATTTGAGCCTGTTTCATCAAAGGCCACCAAATGCCTGCAGGGCACCTGAGAGGTGTTCCTGAGTGACTCTCATAGTGGTACGCATGTGTTGGAGAAACGGAAGGGAGCAATTACATCCAGTGCTCACTGATGTTCTTAAATGTTTTTTTGTTTGTTTGTTTTCAAAGTAGGGTCTCACTCTAGCCCAGGCTGACCTGGAACTCATTCTGTACTTCCAAGCTGCCCTCGAATTCACAGTGATCTTCCTATCTCTGCCTCCTGTGTGCTGGGAATAAAGGCATGCACCATCATGCCTGGCCTGATGTTTGTAAACTGTTCACATATAGCTGTATATATTATGGAACCATCTGAGAGCTCATCGGTCTCCTCACACATTTCTCATTCTTCATATTAGGAGAAGTCAGCATCCTGTGTTCTAGCTGCACCCTCGTGTACATTAATCACTGTTCAGAATAGTTCTCCCACTGAGCTATTGTCTGTCTACCACTAGCCTGTCTGTGGTGCCCCAGGACACATTAGCCATGTTATCTTTACCCTGTCCCTGTCCTCCATACCCTCCAGGTGCTGAAACCACCTGGTCTATGAGATCAAATTCTTCAGTTTCCACACAGGAGAGAAAAGACAATGTTTGCCTCATCTCACCAGATTGTCCTCTCAGTCACCCATGTTTTCACACGTGACAGGGTTTCATTTTTCTTGTCAGAATACTATTGCGTCATGCATGCAAATCGTGTATCCATTCATCCACCGATAACCTCTGATTGATTTAGTATCTTGCTTACTATAAATAGTGCATCATAAATGTGAGACTTGGGTGTCTCTTATTTATTTGCAAGGAGACAGACAGAGAGAAGAGTGAGGGAGAGAATGAATGGGCATGCCAGGGCATTTAGTCACTGTGAATGAACTCCAGGCACATGTGCCACTTTGTGTGTTTGGCTTTACATGTGTACTGGGGAATAGAACCCTGGCTGTTAGGCTCTGCCGGCAAGTGCTTTATCTGCTGAGTCATCTCTCTAGCCATCAGAAGTCTCTTTGATGCACTAACTTCAGCAATTTGCACTGCTGAGTCTGAGGTTTTCCTATGCCCATGTCACTACAGGGCGTATGAGTTCATATTCTGGGGAAAATGAGAAAGCCGAGCTATCAGGGTAACCTCCTGTAATGGAACATCTCTTCTTGGGCTTCCAGTGGCCCTGGGCAATGTCCAGCTCGCCCTTCCCAGCTGATAGCAGAGTCAGCAGTCTAGGGCATGGCTGCTGTGACTGGGACAGGAGAGGAAGACCTCCAGGCGCCTGGGGATCCCATGTCTTTCCCTTTCCTGTGGACAAGCAGCCACAGGCCAAGAAGCACAGGCTGACGTTGCTCAGACACATTCAGGCTTTTCATTGCAAATGGCCTGAGAGCTGCTTTTGGAGTCAATGTGCACCCATCTCTACTGAGTAACAATTTGACATTTTGTCCTTTAAATGTATAAGCTACAGGGCATGAACTGAGTAATCAAGACTATAGTAATTTCAGAAGACACGTAGAAGAAATGAAACTGTCAGTCAAAAACATCATTAAAGTCACCGAAACAGGTTAGCTACCAAATTCTTTCTTGTGTGTTGTTTATGCAAGGAGAAATGTGTTAATATTTTAGTTTAATCTACATTAGATAATGCATCTCATTAAATTCCAAATGGGGAAAATCATTTATCATGTCATCTCTCTTTGCAGACATCTGTCCTCATTATGCCAAGTAAGCAGATGGAAATCATGTCAGATTCATCTGAATTCTGCTGGTAGGTAGTGCACGGGCAGGGGATAGCTTTGCACCAGATGAGGGTCCAGTCCCTGCTAGAATGGCCACTGAAATGCCAGTAGGACTCCAACCCAAGCCTGATGGAACCTGCAATGCCAACATTTAGGAAACAGAGGCAGAAGGGTTGCTACAAGTTTGAGGCCAACCTGGATTTAAAAAGGAAGGTAAGAAGGAAGGAAGGAGAAAGGGAGAGAAAGAAGAGAAGAAATTGAGAGATGTTGGCTTCATCACTTCATCTCTTCAATAGAAGCCAAGCTTCAGTCTGAGTCAGAAGCATGGTGGCACCAGCCCCTCAAGGCCCTGAGACTGGAGGACCACCTGAGCTCAGGTTTTTGAGGTCAGCCTGAGATACCTTTTGAGAGCCTGTCTTAAACAATATATAATATTTTGGGGCTGGAGACATGTCTCAGCAGTTAAAGGCACTTGCTTGCAAAGCCCGAAGGCCCAGGTATGACTCCCCAGTACCCATGCAAAGCCACATGGAAAGTAGCACGTGTATCTGAAGTTCATTTGCAAAGACAAGAGGCTGTGGCGTGCCCATTCCTCCTCTCTCCTTGGAAATGAATAACATAAAAAACAAATAAATAAAATAGGGAGCTGGGGAGATGTCTCAGCAGTTAAGGCACTTGCCTGAAAAGTCTAATGGCCTGGGTTCAATTCCCCAGTATCCATGTAAGCCAGATGCACAAAGTGGTGCATGCATCTGAAGTCCATTTGCAGTGGCTGGAGTCTTTGGTGTGCTCATACTCTCCACCCATCTCTGTACCTCTGCTTGCAGATGAAATAGTTTTTTTAAAAAAGATAGTAAGACCTGGGTGTGGTGGTGCATGCCTTTAATCCCAGCACTTGGGAGAGAGAGGTAGGAAGATTGCTATGAGTTTGAAACCAGCCTGGAAGTACAGAGTGAATGCCAGGTCAGCCTGGGCTGGAGAGACTATATATTGAAAAAAGGTTAAGAAAAAAAGGTTATTTTGCTTTGATTTAAAATAGAAAAAATATTCAATTATCTGTATCTATGGAAGTTCTCAACAAAAGGGTTTTTCTTACTATTTATTTTTTAATCTTTTTGTTTATTTTTATGTATTTATTTGATAGCAACAGACAAAGAAAAACAGAGAGAGAAAGAATGGGTGCACCAGGGCCTCCAACCATTGCAAATGAACTCCAGACACGTGCGCCCCCTTGTGCATCTGGCTAATGTGGGTTCTGGGGAATCGAACCTCGAACCGGGGTCCTTAGGCTTCACAGGCAAGCGCTTAACTGCTAAGCCATCTCTCCAGCCCACTATTTTTTTTTTTTTTGAGGTAGGGTTTCACTCTAGTCCAGTTATTATTTATTTATTTGAGAGAAAATGAGAGAGAGGTAGAGAGAATGGGTGAAACTATGGGAAGCTGGAGAGAGAGCTCAGCAGTTGGGGAGATGGCTCAGTGGTTAAGGTGCTTGTCTGCAAAGTCTAATGACCTGGGTTCGATTCCCTCGTACCCACATAAAGCCAGAGCGTGTATCTGGAGTTGGCTTGCAGTGGCTAGAGGTCCTGATGCATGCCCACTTCCCTCCCTCCCTCCCTCCCTTTCTTTCTCTCTCCCTATCTCTCTCCTTTGAAATAAAACATAAAAACGATTGCGGGGCATGGTGGCACACACCTTTAATACCAGCACTTGGAAGGTAGAGGTAAGAAAATCACTGTGAATTTGAGGCCACCCTGAGACTACATAGTTAATTCCAGGTCAGCATGGACCAGAATGAGACCCTACCTTGAAAACCAAACCAAACCAAAACAAAACAAAAACAATTAAAAAAAATAAGGCTGGAGAGAAGAATTGAAGATTCTCAGCACACAGAAATCACACTTGAGAAAGCCAGGCATGGTGGCGCATGCCTTTAATGGCAGCACTCAGGAGGGAGAGGTAGAAGGATTGCCATGAGTTTGAGGTCACCCTAAGTGGATTTCAGGTCAGCCAGGTCTAGAGCAAGACCCTACCCCAATAAAACAAAACAAGTGGAAGAAAACTTTTTAATGCTTGAAAAACAAACAAACAAACAAGCCCAGTGTAGTGGCACACACACCTTTAATCCTGGCACTCAGGAGGCAGAGGTATGTGGGTAGCTGTGAGTTTGAGACCACATGAGACTACATAGTGAATTCCAGGTCAATCCTGGGGTAGAGTGAGACTCTGTCTCAAAAAACAAAACCATAACTAACTAACTAACTAAATAAATACTGTGTGGGGATAACAATAGAAAGACCTGGGCTGGAGAGATGGCTTAGCACTTAAAGCACTTGCCTGCAAAGCCTGAGTGTCCAGGTTTGATTCCCCAGTACCCACATAAACCCAGACGCACAAGGTACCCCATGCTCCTGGAGTTTGTTTGCAGTGGCTAGAGGCCCTGACACACCCATTCTCTCTCTCTCTCTTTCTCTTCCTTTCACTCACTCATAAATAAAAAAGATAAATAAATACTGTTTGGGGGTAAGAATGGGTAATTGGTAAGTTCCTGGGTGTCTTGAAGACAGCATAACAGGGTACCACCAGGAGCACCTGGAATGAGTCAGCCATGTCTGCCTCTCCCCAGCTCCTGAAGTTGGCCCTGACGCATAGTCACCCATGGCAGTGTCTCAGTGGCTGTGCCCTGAGTGAATTGGTAAGTTCCTGGGTGTCTTGAAGACAGCATAACAGGGTACCACCAGGAGCACCTGGAATGAGTCAGCCATGTCTGCCTCTCCCCAGCTCCTGAAGTTGGCCCTGACGCATAGTCACCCATGGCAGTGTCTCAGTGGCTGCGCCCTGAGTGTGCAAAGTCACCCTGAGAACAAGTGAGCAGCCCTCACTGACACTCCCTTTGCCTTGCAGGCACGCCTCCTCATTCTCTCGACACCGGCGAAGTGACCTGCATTAGATGGATGCAAACCTCAGCTCTGTGTCCCTGACCTTCTACTGGTCTGCCTGCTCCCATGCATTCTCTTCTCTCCCCTGGAGCAGATCCCCGCAAACTTCCTCATGCCTTCCCAGGTTGGGGCAGGGGACACGGCTTAGTGGAGCACATGGTCCACATGTGCAAAGCCCTGGGTGCAGTTCCCAGCACAAAAAAAGAAAAAACAATAAACTTCTTTTTTCAAACGTCCTTGGCAACCATGTCAGGAGGTCTCCCAGGCACTCTAGATGGCCTAGTTGAGTAAGAGAGAAATTTAGGAAAGCCAGAGAAGTGGCCACCAAGCTGAGGTCAGCCCTGTGTGCCTGCAATGATGGGGGAGGAGGGAGAAAGAGAAGAAAGAATAATGAGATTATAAATAAATAAGTAGGGCCAGGAGATGGCTTAGCAGTCAAGGCACTTGCCTGCAAAGTTCAAGGACCCAGGTTTGATTCCCCAGTATTTACATAAGCCAGATGTGAAAGGTCGCACATATGTCTGGAGTTTGCAGTGGCTGGAGGCCCTGGCAAGCCCATTTTCTATCTGCCTCTCTGTCTCTCACTCTAGCACAGGCTGACCTGGAATTCACCATGTAGTCTCAGAGTTGCCTCCAACTCATGGTGATCCTCCTACCTCTGCCTCTCAAGTGCTGGGATTAAAGGTGTGTGCCACCACATCTGGCTCCAATACATTTTTTTAAAAAGAAATGCAATGGCCAGATGTGGTGGTGCATGTTTTTATTCCTACCACCTGTGAGGCAGAGGTAGGAGGATGACTGAGTTCAAGGCCAGCCTAGATTTACAGAGTGAACAGGAAGGTAAGAAAAACAGAACAATTAACCAGGGAGAGAGGGAGAGGAGATCCTGCTTCCATACAAAACAAGAAACCAGCAAAGACAAGCTGACCAGAGGCTGTCTACCATCCATGCAAGTGTTTTCACAGGGAGAGAAGAGAGCTTTTAAAGTCTTCATCATTAAAGCATAATGCAGACAGGTATACAGGTGAGGGGACACAAAAGAGCCCTCAGGTGAAGGGAGGGGGAGGGCATTTAAAGAGGCTGTTAGTGTTCTCTCTCTCTCTCTTTTTCCCTCTTTCAAATAAATAAGTAAAATATTTTAAGTGGGCTGGGGAGATTGCTAAAGATGCTTGCCTGCAAAGTCTAATGACGCTGGTTGTTCAATTCCCCAGTACCCACATACTCCTAGATGCACAAAGAACACATGCATCTGGAGTTTGTTTGCAGAGGAAGGAGGCCCTGGTGTGCCCATGCTCATTCATTCTGTCTCTCTTTCTATCTCTCTCTGTCTACGTCTTTCTGTCTTTCTCTTAAATAAATAAAAAATAAAGGGGTCTAGAGAGATGACTAGAGACCAGCTAAGGCACTTGCATGTAAAGCCAACGGACCCAGGTTTGATTCCCCAGTACCCATATAAGCCAGATGCACACGGTGGTGCATATCTTCACAGTTTGTTTGCAGTTGCTAGAGGTTCTGGCACACCCATTCTCCCCCTGTCTGTCTCTCTCAAACAAATAAAATATTTTTTAAAACTTTAGAAAGGCCATTAGAACTAAAGGGGGTCATAAGGCCAGGCTCCTAATCCAATTGTGATGTCATCCTTCTGAGGAGAGAGACATAGTTTTTGTTTTTATAGTTATTTATTGATTGATTGGCTTTTCGAGGTAGGGTTTCACTGTAGCCCAGGCTGACCCGTAATTCACTGTGTAGTCTCAGGTGGCCTCAAACTCACAGCGATCCTCCTATTTCTGCCTCTCAAGTGCTGAGATTAAAAGTGGATGCCACCATTCCTGGATATTTTTGTTTTTGAGATAGGGTCTTATTATGTAGTCCTAGCTGTTCTCAAATTCATAGCAATCCTCCTGCCTCAGTCTTGTGAGTGCTAGAATTACAGCAAGAACCACCACATGCAATTACTCAATTCATGAGGGAAGATCTGATCACTTTAGAAGGTTCCTGCTCTCCACACTGTTGCACTGGGGACTCTGTTTCCCAAACAGAAACTCTGGGAACACATTCAGACCAGAACTATGAGAGTAGAAACAATAACAAACCTTCTGTTTGGAGGAACTGCTGCTCCTCTTCGGAGGTTCCTTAACATGGTGTCAGAACACAGAATAAGGGAACTAGGCACTTTTCCCTCCATATCTTATTCCACTGTACCCTCCTGGGGCTAGCTTATTCCTAGGGTACACCAAAATTCAGGAGTGCCCACCCCAAAAGCAAGCCAGCCTTCTCTCTGTCACTGGTCAGTATTTCCCCTACCTTCGGTCACCCCAAGGCCAGAAAGCAGACAATAGAGACAGCTCCCATGCCCAAGATTCACCAGTCTACCGCCACCTGTGTGCTCTGTCCAGCTGTGCGCCGCAGAGAGGGCAGGCATTGCCTGCCCACTGCCACCTGCTGCCCCCACCACCCCATCATGTGCAATCTCCACAGGAAACAGAGATGACAGCACCCTCCCAGCCTCGGCTCTCTATCTCAAGAGTTGGCTGACTGTGCACTGAAAATATGTTTAAAATGTGCAGCTGAGGGCTGAGGAAATGGCTCAGCAGGAAAGAGTACTTCCTACACAAGCATGAGGGCCTGATTCACCCTGAATTCAGTCCCCAGCACCCTCATAAAAAGCTG